>NW_006400930.1:7497-12880 GCF_000299155.1 Elephantulus edwardii | reverse complement strand
CAGTGCGATTGGCACAGGACAGAGCGGAGTTTAGGGCTGTTGTACATAGGGTCACTATGAGTCGCAGGTAACTTGATGGCACATAACAACAACAACAGTCTATGGGCAAAGTTTGGAGAAGTTGTTGTTGTTTTTTTTTATCTGCATAGATATTTGATTCTTACAAAGTCCCATTCATCTATTTTATTCTCTCCTGGTTGTGGGTTTTTCATTATGCTTGGAAGACTGTGCATGCTGCATATTAGGACTTCTAGAGTTCTTCCTAGCTTTCCTCTGATGAATTTTATAGTTATTGGTTTTAATTCTAGGGCCCTGATACACCCTGAGTTGTTTTTTTTTGTATAGTATGAGGTGTGAGTCTTGATTAAGTGTTCTTCAGATGATTTTCCAATTTTACGAATACCATTTGTTAAAGAGACTGTCATTTCCTGCCTTATCTGATTTTGTCTTCTTGTCAAAGATCCATTGACCATAGGTAGATGAGCTGTTTTGGTCATTGCTGTCTCCTGGGAAACTATCTCTTGCATCAGTACCTTGCTGCAAATTGAAAAGAAGAGGGACTAAAGCACAAGAAGTCAATCCTGGAGTAGAACTTCAAGACAAAGGACTTTTCCTCAGAACTGTCTGAGATAGGAAGCCTTCTTGATATTTGTACCTGAGAGTTGTACTTAGAGACTATTTAAATTCAAGAGATACTAGCCATATCATAAGAGACTGGCAGAAGCATGAAGTGTTCGGAATCACAGAAAGCCCAATGGCTTGAGACTTAAGCCATCATATCAAGGGCTGGTTAGGGGGAGTGAGGTGTTGAATGGTGTAGGCAGAAGTAGAAAGGGATGCTGGTGGAGTAGGGAAAGGGGTGAGTCAAGACACACGTGGCAAGGGTGAGTAGCAACACTGAATCTATTGGTCATTTCTGCTCCTTTCTGTAAAATACTTGTCTGCCAGATAATATTATTAAAAAAAAAGACAGACTAGGAAGAATAATTGGCCATCCACTTCTGAAATAATAGACCTTCAAAAACCCTATGTACAATAGAGCACACTTACACTAGCAGACATGGCAATTGAGGTTGAGATCTCAAATATGGAAACACAAAGAGGAGGAACAGCTTTAAGCAGATGCTAATGATTGGGATATGGAATGTGAGAAGCATGAATGAAGAATAATTGGACATGGTTAACAAAGAAATGGAATGCATAAATATTGATATACTAGGTATTGGTGAAATGAGATGGCTTGGCATGGGACATTTTTAATTAGATGATCATATGATCTACTATGCCAGGAATTAAAAGGTGAGAAAAACTGAGGTCGGGTTTTTTTCATAATAAAAAAAGTAATTTCTAGATCCATCATGAAATACAATGTGGTGAGCGACAGGATAATATACAGGCACATACAAGGAAGCCGGTGAATACCACCATCATTCAAATATATGCACCAGCAACTAGAGCCAAAGAGGAGGAAAGAGAAGATTTCTACCAACTTCTGCAGTCAGAAATTGATCAAGCATACAATCAAGATGCATTGATAATAAAAGGTGACTAGAATGTAAAAGTTGGGAACAGGGAAGAAGGATCAGTAGGTGGAAAACATGGACTTGGTGACAGAAATGAAGCTGGAGATAGAATGTTAGAATTCTGCACATTCAATGATCTATTCATTGCAAATACTTTTTATAAGAAACACAAACGCCGGCTATACACATGGATTTCACCTGATGGTATGCATAGGACTTATATTGATTACATCTGTGGAAAGAATCACTGGAGAAGCTAACCATCAGCTGTGAAAACGAGGCCAAGTGCTGATTGTGGAACAGACCACCAACTACTCATATGCAAGTTCAAGCTGAAGCTGAAGAAAAGAAAATCAAATCCACAGGCACCAAAATTTGACCTTAAGTCCATCCCACTCGAGTTTCAAAACCATCTCAGGAACAGGTTTGAGGCCTTGAACACCAATGAGCAAAGACCAAATGAGCTGTGGGAGGATAGCAAGAATATTGTCCATAGAGAATGCAAAAGATCAGTACAAAGGCTGAAGAGGAAGAAAAGACCAAGAGGGCTGTCAGACGAGACTCTGAATATTTAATTTAGAGCCCTGGGAAGCCAAAGCTAAAATAAGCAATCAAGAAATTAAAGAGCTGAACAGAAAATTTCAAAGGGCAGTTCAGGATAACAAAATAAGGCATTATAATGAAATATGCAAAGAGCTGGAGTCCGAAAATCAAAAGGGCTGTACTCGCTCAGCATTTCTTAAGCTGAAGGAATTGAAAAACAAATTCAAGCCATGAGTGGCAATACTTAAGGATGCTTAGGGCAGAATGTGAAATGATCCAAGAAGCATTAAAAGAAGATGGAATAAGTATAGAGTCACTGTACCAGAAGAAATTGGCTGACAGAAGACTTTAATGAAACAACGTATGAGCAAGAGCCTGTGGTGATGAAGGAGGAAGTTCAAGCTGCTTTGAAAGAATTGGCAAAAAAACAAGGCTCTGGGAGTTGACTGGATACCAACTGGCATATTTCAACAAACAGACACTGCCCTGGATGTGCTCACTAATTTATGCCAAGAAATCTGGAGGACAGCCAGCGAGATAGAGATTTGTTCCAAAGAAGGGTGACCCAACCGAGTGCAGAAATTATCAAACAATATAATTAATATCACATGCAAGCAAGATTCTGCTGAAAGTTATCCAAAAATCACTAGAGCAACACGGCAACAGAGAACTTCCAGATGAGCAGCCTGGGTTTAGAAGAGGCCGTGGTACTAGGGATATTATAGCTAATGTTAGGTGGATCTTGGTAGAAAGCAGAGAGTACCAGAGGAATGTCTATCTATATTTCATAGACTATGCAAAGGTTTTTGACTGTGTGGATCACAACAAACTGTGGCTGACTCTGAGAAGAATGGGAATCCCAGAACATTTGATTTTGCTTATGTGAAACTTATACTTGGACAAAGAGGCAGTTGTCAGAACAGAGCAAGGAGACACTGCATGGTTCAAAATTGGGAAGGAGGTCCACCAGGGATGGGTCCTACCTCCATATCTTTTCAATCTGTATGCAGAACAGACCAACCAGGATGCTGGGCTGTACAAGGAGGAATGTGGCATCAGGATTGGTGGAAGATTCATCAACCATTATGTAGATGGCACAACCCTGCCTGCTGAAACCAAGGAGGATCTGAAGCATTTGCTGCAGAAGGTCAAAGACTTCAGCCTTCAATGTGGATTGAAGCTCAACATCAAGAAAACAAAGATTCATAGGGAGCTCTAATGCCCTAATGGCAAAGAAGCTGCATTGCCATTACAAAGGCACGTAGTTAGAATCCACCAGATGCTCTGCTGGAGAAGGAGGGGCAATCTCTTCCTGTACTAGTCGGATCCGATTTAACAGCAGACACATACACACACACACACACACACACACACACACACAAAATACTAAAATTAAAAACAAACAAACAAACCTCAAAACAAAGATTCTCACTATGGGGCCAATTGGCAGCATCATTATGGATGGTGAAGAGATTGAGATTGTTAACAATTTTAGTTTGCTTGATTCCACAATCAACACTCTTGGTACCAACATCCATGAAATCAAGAGATTAATTGCATCGGGAAAGCCAGCTGTCAGGGACCTCTCCAGAGTACTGAAGAGTGATGATGTCATGCTGGAGACTAAGGTGCACCTGATCTGAGTCATAGTATTCGTAACTGCATGAGTAGGAGAGCTGGACAGTGACTGGGAATGATAGAAAGAGAACTGATGCCTTTGAACTGTGGTGCTGGAGAAGAGTGTTGAATATACCATGGATGGCTAGGAGAACAAACAGGTTTGTCCTGTTGTTGTTGTTATGTGCCGTAGAGTCGTTTGCGACTCATAGTGACCCTATGTACAACAGTCTTAAACCCTGCTCTATCCTGTGCCAATCGCATTGCCCCTGACACACCCATCCCGATTACCCCAGTCACTGAATTAATCCACCTCATAGAGGGTCTTCCCCTCCTGCACTGTCCCTCCACCCTACCAAGCATGATGTCCCTCTCCAAGGACCTGTCTCTCCTTACATGTCCACCAAATTATGTCAGACGAAGCCCCAGAATTCTTGCCTCCAAGGAGTAGCCTGGTTTAACCCTCTCCAGGATGAACCTGTTTGTTTTCTTGGCAGTACATTCAATACTCTTCTCCAGCACCACAGCTCAAAGGCATCAATTCTCCTTTTAACCTCCCTAGTCATTGTCCAACTCTCTGATGCATAACAAGTGATTGTAAAGACCATGGCCTGTTTCAGGCGCACCTTAGTCTCCAGAGAGACTAAGAGAGACACTGTTGCTCAAGGTTTGTCCTAGAGAGGGTAAAACCGGGTTGCTCCTTGGAGGCAAGGATTTTGAGGCTTCATCTGACATACTTTGGGCATGTTGCAAGGAGGGATCAGTCCTGGGAGAGGGACATCATGCTTGGGAGGGTGGAGCAACAGCGTAAGAGAGCAAGACCCTCTCTGAGATGGATCGATTCAATGATGGTAATGGGGATAGATATGTCAGAGACAGTGAGGTTGGCACAGGATAGAGCAGGGTTTAGGGCTCTTGTTCACAGGGTTGCTATGAGTCACAAGTGACTCGATGGCACATAACAAGAACAACAATTCCATTCCATTGATATGTGTCTGTTGCTATACTAGTACCATGCTGTCTTGACCAACACAGCTGTATAGTAGGATTTGAGATCAAGGAGTATAATATTTCCTACCTTGTTTCTTTTTTTTGGTAGTGTTTTGCTTATTAGAGGTCTCTTTCCATTCCAGATAAAATTGGAAATGGCCTTTTCCATCTCATTGAAGAATGGAATTGGCATTGGGATTACATTTAACTTTGTAGACTGCCTTTGGTAGAATTGTACTTTTTCATAATATTGAGTCTTCCTATCCATGAGCATTGTATATTTTTCCATTTCTCCAGTTCTCTTTTTTTCTTGCGGTAACGTTTTGTAATTTTCTGTAAATAGGTCTTTTATGTCTTGAGATAGAATTAGTCAACTGTGCCCAATAGTTTTTGTCAAAAAATTATCTTAATGACATTAAAAATAAAAATCAAAACCAAACAGAACACATCCTCATTTGAGTAGAGTATTCCTGCTTATTTTGGGGTACTTGAAAGCAATGGGTGGAGAGAACTTAGTGTACCTGGGGGTTTCCCTAGATCTCAGAATCAGTGGAGGACAGATGCACTGGTGGGAGCAGGAGAAACAGAAGTGTTAAAATGTGGCTGAAAATTGCCTGTGACTTCATCCATAGCCACTGGTGAGAGTCAGCGCCCAGAGCCATCAGGGGCTTTAAGCTCGTTGCCCACTGCTGTGGTGTGGACAGCTGAAA
>NW_006400930.1:3797-6362 GCF_000299155.1 Elephantulus edwardii | reverse complement strand
CCCCTAACCCTCACCTCCTTGTACCCCCAATATGTTTTTCCCAATAAAAAAAATTTAAAAAAAAAGTGTTAAAATGAAGCCTTGGTGTTCATTAGATGGCCACTAGGCTGCTTTGCCCCCTCTTTTGTGTGTGTATGAGTTTTATGTTTCCTTTTACTCCATGTCCTTATCGTGCCCACACAGCTTCCCTATCAAACTACTCTGTAGAACTGGGAACAGGCCCAGTCTGAGTTTTTGACTCTTCAGAGCTGAGACACAGAGCAGAGTTACTTAGATGTGGCCATATCGTCCCCTGGTGACCACATGTGGTCACTACCCTTAATAGAGCAACAAAATTGGAAGGTTGTGGGTTGGGTTTATTTTTTTGGGGGGGCGGGGAGACTTCTATTCTTTTTTCTAATTTTATTTTAATGAAAATTTACAGAGATTTTGGATTTCCATTCATTCATTGTTGCACATTTTCCTCTCTGCCCAACCCTCCCCTCCCAGTTCACTTTTCTCTTTGAAAAGTAAAAAAAAAAAAAATTTTCTTTCACTGCTATACAATCCCCCCACCCCTCCATCCACTCCATTATGCTTCTTTCATTCTGAATAATACCTAATCATATATTCATCCTAAACAGTTCTCCCTCTCATCTGTTTCAATGCAATATACATTATTTATCCTCTCTTGGTTTCCCCCCAATTCTGGTGTCAGTCCCGCTTTACAACAGTGGCATTATGCAGTATTTGTCCCTTTGTGACTGAGATATTTCATTTAGCATAATGTCCTCCAGGGTCACCCATTTTGTATAATATTTCATGAGTTTCTGTTTTTCAATGCAGCATAGTATTCCATTGTGTGAATACATCAAAGCTTCTCTATCCATTCTTTTGTTTATGGGTACTTGGGTTGTTTCCAATTCTTTTCTATTTTGAACAATGCAGCAATAAACATGGATGAGCATATATCTGCTTGGGTGGAAGTTCTGGTTTCTTTAGGGTATACTCCTGGTAGTGAAATTGCTGGGTCAAATGGTATTTCTATTTCCAACTTTTTGAGAAAAGTGCCATACTGCCTTCCAGAGTGATTGCACCATTTTATACTCCCACCAACAGTGAATAAGGATTCCAGTTTCTCCACAACCTTGCCAACATTTGTTGTTTGCTGTTCTGTAAAATTTTGCTATTGTTACTGGGGTGAGATGATATTTCATAGTTGTTTTGATTTGCATCTCTCTTAGAGCTAGGAATTTTGAACATTTGTTTGTTTGTTTGCCATTTGAATGTCTTCTTTGATGAACTGTCTGTTCATATCCTGGGCCCATTTTTTCAATTGGGTTGTTTACTTTTATCGTGTTGTGCCAAATATTTTTTCCTAGTCTGTGGCTTCCCTTTATACCCTGTTGGAGAAATTTTTGGATGTACATAGGGATTTTATTCTTAGAAGGTCCCATTCATCTATTTTATCCTCTCCTGGTTGCAGGTTTTTCAGGATTCTTGGAAGATTGTTTATGTTGTGGATTAGGGCTTCTAGAGTTCTTCCAAGCTTTTCTCTAATGAATTTATAGTCTTTGGTTTTATTCCTAGGTCCTTGATCCACTTTGAGTTGGTTTTTGTGTATGGAGTGAGGTGTGGATCTTGCTTGGGTTTTCTACAGATATTTTTCCAATTTTGCCAACACCATTTGTTAAAAAATTTGTCATTTCCCCACTTAACTGATTTCACCTCCTTGTCAAAAATCAGTTGACCAGAGGTAGATGGACTGATTTCTAGATTCTCAATTCTATTCCATTGATCTATGTGTCTCTCATTGTACCAGTACCACGCTGTCTTGACCACCACAGCAATGTAGTAGGATTTGAAATCAGGGAGTGAGATTCCCCTACCTTGCTTTTCTTGTTAAGGAGTGCTTTGCTTATTCGGGGCCTCTTTCCATTACAAATGAAATGAAAGATTGCCTTTTCCATTTTGTTGAAGAATGGGATTGGTATTGAGGTGGCATTGAACGTGTAAATTGCCTTTTATAATATTGTCATTTTCACAATATTGAGCCTTCCTATTCATGAGCAAGGTATATTCTTCCATTTCTTCAGGTCTCTTTTTGTTTCTTGCAGTAATTTTTTATAATTTTCTTTGAATAAATCCTGTGTGCTTCTGGTTAGATTTACTCCCAAGTATTTAATCTTGTGATTAGCTACTGTGAAAGGTATTGTTTTTCTTAGCTCCTGCTCTGTATTCTCTTTGTCACTGTAGAGAAATCCAGTTGATTTTTGTATGTTGATTTTGTATCCTTCCACTTTGCTGAATTGGCCAACTTTGTCCAGTAGTTTTCTTGCTGAGTCTTTAGGGTTTTCTAAGTATATTATCATATCACCTGCTTAGAGAGATAATTTTACCTTCTTTTTGCCAATTTGGATACCTCTTTTTTTCTTTTTCTTGTCTTATTGCTATTGCTTAGACTTCCAATAGATAAAAATAAATTATTACCTATCTTAGGAGGGTGAGAATCTTTGTCTTCTTGACATTGAGCCTCAATCCATATTGTAGGCTGCAGTCCTTGACACTCTGCAGCAGGCGCTTCAG
>NW_006400930.1:1652-2442 GCF_000299155.1 Elephantulus edwardii | reverse complement strand
CGGTGCGATTGGCACAGGACAGAGCGGAGTTTAGGGCTGTTGTACATGGGGTCGCTATGAGTCGCAGTCGACTCGACGGCATATAACAACAACAAACAACAATCTTAGGAGGGACTGGAAAGCATTATGCTGAGTGAAATAACTCAGTCGTGCAAGGATATTTTATAGAACCATTATTGTAGAATGAGTATAAGGATCCAGGAGAGGTGGGAGGAGGTGGAAGCAGAAAGATGAGGATGTGTAGAGGGAAGGTAGATTAATCATGAAGTTGTAAAATTTGATGGTGGGGGGATGAGGGAAATGGAAAGAATCTGTTCTCTAAAACAATGTATTCAAATTTGGTAAATAAGCTAGTATAAATCCTTAAAAAAACAAAACAAATTCCTTTTTTTATGTAAATTTCATTAAAATCATAATAAAAAAAATTTAAAATTATTTTACACTGGTTTACTTATATATATATCCAGATAATCAAGGTCTGCAGCCTTTAATATGGATTGAAGCTCATCATCAAGAAAACAAAGGTTCTGCACACCCATGTTTATAACAGTTTTATTCACAATAGCAAGGAGTTGGAAACAACCTAAGTGCCGATCAACAAACGAATAGATAGAGAAGCTGTGGTATATTCACACAATGGAATACTACGCTGCACTGAAAAACAAGAAACTAATGAAATATTATTCATAATGGAGGACATTATGATGAGTGAAGTATCTCAGTCACAAAATGACAAATACTGCATGGTGCCACTGTTGTAAAACAGGACTGACCTTGGGATTGGGGGGGG
>NW_006400930.1:0-1141 GCF_000299155.1 Elephantulus edwardii | reverse complement strand
AAGAAAACAAAGCTTCTCACCACGTGGCCAACTGGCAGCATAATGATAGATAGTGAAGTGATTGAAATTGTTAACAGCTTTAGTTTGTTTGACTACACAATCAACACTCTTGGTACCAGCAGCCAGGAAGTCAAGAGAATTGTATTGGGAAAGTCCACTGTCAGGGACCTCGCCAGAGTACTGGAGAGCAACAATGACCATCTGGAGATTAAGGTGCTCCTTATCTAAGCCATAGTCCTTGCAATTTCTTGCTATGTGTTGGGGAGCTGGATAATAATTAGGGATGATAGAATGAGAATTGATGCCTTTGAGCTGTGGTGCTGGAGAACAGGGTTGAACATACCATGGACGGCTAGGGAGAACAAACAGGCTCATCCTAGAGAGGGTGAAACTGGGCTGCTCCTTGGAGGCAAGGAATCTAAGGCTCTGTCTGACATACTTAGGGCATGTTGCAAGGAGGGACTAGTCCTTGGAGAGGGATATCATGCTTTGAAGGGTGGAGGAAGGGAGAAAGAGAGGGAGGTCATCGATGAGATGGATTGATACAGTGACTGGGGTAATGAGGGTAGGTGTGTCAGAGCCAGTAAGATTGGCCCAGGATAGAGCAGGTTTCAGGGCTGTTGTACATAGTGTCGCTATGAGTCGCAAGCAACTTGACTGTGTATAACAACAACAACTGGTTTTCTTACAAAGTTTGTATACATTGTTTTTCACATTGATCTTTCCCCTTTCCTTTACTCATTCCTCCTTCCACCCATCAAATTGTGTAACCCTATGACTAAACCTCCATTCTGCCACCCTCCTCCCACTCCCACCCCCGGCAGCCCTCTGCTCACCTCCCCACCTTGGATCCTCCTACACATTCCACAATACTGGTCTTATACAGTATTCGTCTTTATGAAACTGAGTTCACTTAGCATAATGCTCTCTAGTTCCTCCCAAAATAGGTAGTTATTTAGAAAATCATTGTTCCTACAAAGGCTGTGGCCAATTGAATGGAAATGAGAATAAATGACCAGAAGAATGAAATCTTCTACAAATCCAACTCTGGAAAAGCTACAACCAGGAGAAGATAACATAGATGAATGGGACCTTCTAAGACTCAAATCCCTATGCACATCCAAAAACTTCTCCAGTAGGG
>NW_006400929.1:5448-12452 GCF_000299155.1 Elephantulus edwardii | reverse complement strand
CATACAGTCCATCTTCCTGGAGTGTTTTTGCCCAGCACACAGGTTAAAATAAGGATGGTGAGAAGTCATCACACTGACACACACTTTTCCTGTTTTCAAACCATGTAGTATCTTCTTCTCCTGTTCTTGGCCATTGTACACCTCCCCTAGAGCACAAGTGCATGCTCTGGAATTATTATTCTCAACGTTGGCCATAATTTATTATGATCCACACAGCCTAATACATTTGCATAGTCAATAAAACCAAGTAGACATATTTCTAGCATTTTCTGCTTTCAGTTAGGCCCATCTGATGTCAGTAATAATATCCCTTGTTCCATAACCTCTTCTTGAATCAAGCTTGATTTTTCTAGAACTTTTCTATTGATGTTCCATGCTAGTCATTCTTTCAATATATGAATGAATTTATTTTCTTGATATGGACTAAAATGGTCACTTTTATTCAGTGGTTTGTAATTCGTTGTGATAATATTTTTAGCTTCAAGTTCTTTTTTAATTTATTTTATAAAAAGACTTTTTTTTATTCAGTTCTTTTTGGAACAGTGACTTCCTGTATCACTTCCATTTTCTTTTGATGCTTCCTGGACCATTCAATATTCTGCCTATAGTATCTCAACCCTAGACTTGAATTTGTTCTTCAGTTCCTTCAGCTTAAGAAATGCTGAGTTATTCATCATCACAAGAACATGGAAACAGCCCAGATGTCCAACCACAATTGAATGGATTGAGAATTTATGGTACATTCACATGATGTAATACTACACAGCACGCATGAGCAGTGATTTTGTAAATTACTGCCTGACATGGGAGGGACTTGAGAGCACTATGCTCAGTGAACTGACTCAGTCTTGTAAGGACAAATACTTTATAAGACCATTATTGTAGAACGAGGATCCAAAGAGGGGTGGGGGTGGAAGCAGAGGGGTAAGGATGGGAGGGTAATCAATCATAAGGTTGCACAATTTGATGGAGGTGTGTGAAGGAAATGGGAAAGACCCCATGTGAAAGACAATGTGTTTGAACTTTATAAATAAACCAGTATAAATTTTTTTTAAAAGTTAAACAACTTAAAAAACCCCAAACTACCCCCTAAAAAGTAAATGCTGAGTGGGTATGAGTTCAGCCCTTTTGATACTCTTAACTCCAGTTCTTTGCACATTTTGTTGTAATGCTTTGCTTTGTCTTCCTGAGCTGCCCTTTGACGTTTTCATTTCAGTTCCTTAACTTCCTGATTTCTTCCCTTTTCTTTGGCTTCTCGGCTCCCTAACACAATATTCAGAGTCTCTTCTTTTTTTTTTTTTCAAGAGTCTCTTCTGACATCTCTCTCAGTCTTTTCTTCCTCCTCTGCCATTGTGATAACCTTTTGCATTCTTCTTGGATAATATTATTCACATCCTTCCACAGCTCATCTGGTCTTTGTTCGTTAGTGTTCAAGGCCTCAAGCCTGTTCCTGAGATAGTTTTTTACTTCAGGTGGGAAAGACTCAAGGCCAAATTTGGATTCCTGTGGCTTTGATTTGACCTTCTTTAGCTTCAGTTTAAACTTGTCTATGAGTAGTTGACCGTCTGTTCCATAATCAGCATCTGGCCTAGTTTTCATAGCTGATACTGAGCTTCTCCAACTATTCTTTCAACAATTGTTTCTCAAACGAGTCTGATTTATTTCAGATGTAATCAGTCCAGTTCTTGTGTGGGCCATCAGGTGAGGTCCACTGCAATTTTTATTTTAGTCAGAGGAATTCATTTCATGAGCTTTCTATTTTCCATATCTCTTTCTAGTGTTAAAAGCTGATGAAAGGGGAAGCTCCCAACTTAGTCTGTGTGGAGCCTGCCCCTGGTGTCCGCAGGAAGTGCAGCGCGCAGTGGGTCCCAGGGCTCTGGAAGGCGAACTGCACATACGCAGAATACAGCCCCCTCTGCTGGAGATGCTGGTGGTGCTGTCCGTGGGGAAGCAGGTGTGGGGACAGAAAGGTGTGAGGGCAGAGAGGTGTTAGGACAGCAAGATTGGGGCGGAGGGTGTGAGGACAGAAAGGTGTGGGGAAAGGAAGGTGTGCTGGCAGAAAGATGTGAGGGTAGAGAGGTGTGAGACTAGAAAGGTGTGCAGGCAGCAAGGTGTGGGGACAGAAGGGTGTGCAGACAGCAAGGTGTGGGACAGAAAGTATGTGATTTTGTGAGGATTATTTATGTGAGGTGAAGGATTACAAGGTTTGCAAGTGTCATTGTGGTAGGTCACATGGTGGGTGACCACCAAAGTTGGATGGTTAACATCTTGGGCTCCAGTCAGGAGAAAGATGGGGCATAGTGATACTGGAAAGACGGCACTTGAGGAAAGGCTGAGGGATGTGCTTGCTATAGACACCCTGGGAACAGGGTTGGGTCTCCAAATAGAAGAAAGTCCATTGTACACCAATGTTGTTAAAACTTAGACTACAAGGAGAAAAACAGAGGGAGGCACCAACTGCTGTGTGGTTGTATAAAGAAGAAAAGGAAGCCAGTTAACTTACTTCTCTAGTACAGTGACACATGTGGGCTGGTGCCCCCGGGTGTGTCAGGGAGCTCTGTGTGGGTGTAGAGTGGACTCCTGTCCCTCTGAGTGTGTCAGGGAGCTCTGTGTGGGTGTAGAGTGGACTCCTGTCCCCCGTGTGTGTCAGGGGAAGTTTATTCTCTGGGGAGAATTCCTCCTTCTTTGTAGATGGTGGTTGTGGCTCCTCCCATCTCAATGGACACAGCTGTGGCTCTCTCTTGGAGGACGGGACCATAATCCCTTCCTGTGTGAGTGGATGGGGCTGTGGCTCCTTGTTGTCTTGATGGACAGCAACATGGCTCCTTCCCCCCACCCCACCCCCACCCCCCAGTGGACACAACCGTACCTCCTTCCTTCCTCTTGGACAGCAGCTGTGGCTCCTCTAAGTGGATGGTGGACGTGGCTCCTTCCCCCCCTTGTAGACACTGCTGTACCCCTTCCTTCTCTGATGGACAGCGGTGTGGCTCCTTTCCCCCACCCCACACCCAGTGGACACAGCTGTACCTCCTTCCCTTCTCTTGGACAGCTGCTGTGGCTCCTTTCCGTGTTGGAAGATGACAGACGTGGCTTTTACCCTTCTCAGAGGACACAACCATGGCTCTTCCTGTCTCAGTCGCCACGGCCTGTCTTCCTCGGCCATTTGGCTGGCAGTTGTGGCTTCTCCCCTGAGTGGACATCAGTCCTCTGTTGGTGGTGGCCCGTGAGGACCCCTCCGTCTGACTCCCACTGTTTCTCCACTGTCTGTCGTCCACAGGTCGGCTGTTGCCCCGAGTCTGAGTGAGGCAGAAGTGCGTGGGAGATACAGCTACCGTACAGGTAACTCTAGTCACACCTTTGGAATTACTTCAAGAAAGGCTCTCCGCTGTCTGGAAGCCCTGGCTTGCTCTTTGGGGGTGCAGGGGGCTGTGTGACCCTGGGCCCTGCCTTTTGGTCCCTGGGGTGTTGTGGGTGGAAGCATGCTGGGGGTCAATTTGTCTGATCCAGGAATTGCTTGAGGCATGCTGGAAGCCAGGTCATTGAGGCCAGGGGCTGCTCTCCGGCCAGGGGCTACCTTGTCCTCTCCAATGTCCCCAGGAAGAAGCCATGGTGAGAATGGTGGGCCAGCATTTGGAGCCCACATGGACACTGACCGCTGGGCCCAGACTCCGGCAAGGGCCTCATGTCCATGCCTCGGCACTGACCTCATCCTTGATCCCGAGGGAATATTGGGGTAAGTGGTGTCCAGCTGTGGTCCCTGTCACAGCCAGGGTTCAGCTAAGGGGCGGGGGTTCTTAAGGAAAAGGAGTAGTCGACCCCGTCCTGGTCTGTCCTGAGAACTTGACCACCTTGCCCTCTCCTGCCACATGCAGACCTGGAGTGTCCCAGCATGCTGTACACATTGCTGTCCCCATGGTGGGCCAGAAGTTGGGGAGACGCTAAAGTGGGCAGCTCTTGGCCTCCCCTTCATACCAGGGCTCAGGGGAGTCACTGCCTGGCAGCTCTCCACCAGCCCTTCCCTCCAGGACTGCCCACTGTGCGGTCAGTGGGGTCTGTGTTCTCCGCAGGGACCTGGAGGAAGAGGCCCGAAGGAGGGTGCTGAGCAGAAATGCATGTGTCAGGGGACAGAAGGACACGCCCACGTACAGCTGCTGCCTGGAGGTGGGGAGAACGAGGCCCTCCGGCTGGACGGTAGAGAGGCTCAGGGAGGGCTGCCCGAAGCCAGAGCTGGGTACCCGCAGGCACAGCCCCTTCCCCGGGCACACGCAGCCCCGGGGCGTCTGCACGCCTTACGCAGACGGCCCGGGCATGCTCGCTGCAGGCAGGGGTGCCCCATTCAGAGGTACACCCAGTGTCCCTCCGATAGACCACCCCCTCAACGCCCACTATAGCCGGACCAGCAGGCCTTGGCAGGATTGTGACCAGGCCCTGGTGCCCCCACCCATCAGCTGCCCCTTCCCCCAGGGGAGCCTGGGGAACGGGCTCCCTCACCTCGGGGCACAACGCTTCCCTGCAGGGGGCTATCCTGCAGAGGACACCACAGTGCGGGGTGCACCTTTGGCCTCAGAAGCCTTGAGCAGCCCTGTGCTGTCACTGGACGTGCCCATCAAAGTGGAAAGTGAGGACACGGTGGACAGCTCCGCGGTGCCTCCAGGCCAGGTGTGGCTGGGAGCCAGTGAGCTGGTCAAGAGACAGCCGGCCAGTGTCCCTACCCGGGTTCACCTGAAGACAGAGCCGGACGCTGGGCATCTGCCCCCCTGCACCTACACCCCGCACCTTGGGGCCAGCATGCTGGGGCCCCACCACCACTGCAAACCCCCTGCCAGAACATGCCCCTGGTATTCAGCTGGCTGTGCCTTCCTGGAGCACTTGTGCAGCCCACTGGGCCCTGAGACCCCGCACCACACACAGCAGGACCTGGGTGTGCGTCAGCTGTGCACGCTGAGACCCAATTGCAGGGTGCCTGGGGCAGCATCCCTGGTCAAACGCGAGCCTCTGGACTCACCGCCGTGGGCTACGCACGGCCAGAGCAGGGTGCCGGGAATGCTCCCCAAAGGTGCCCTGCCCACAATGGTGCCACCCAAAGCCTCAGAGCACACATTCCTGCCCTAGCTCTGCTGGGTCCCCAGCTGGCCTGTGGGGTGTGTGACTGTCCATCAGTGTGCAGCATGAGTCCAGCCCTGGTTCTGGCCACGTCTGTGTTCCTGATCCCGCAGGTGCAGCTGTGAGGGGCTGTCCACTGGCATGGGTCGGGTACAAGGACTCTGAGGCCACTCGGCCCTGTCTGCCTGCAACCCCAGGTGGAGAATCTGCCCAATACAAACTCACTCCCCCAAGGTCCTTATGCCCACTGCTTGGGTGCACACTCTCGTCCAACATGTTTGAGTTGCTTTGACTCACAGTGACCCCACATACGATAGACCAGAACCCAGCTCTGCCGGCCAACTCACCATCTCTGCTGGGCTGGAGCCCACGGTCATAGTTCCTGTACTATCCATCTCCTTTCCTTTCCTGAACCCCTGCTTTTTCCAGCATGATGTCCTTTTCCAGGGACTGGCATTCCTGATCGCAGGCCCAACGTATGTGAGACAAAGTCTCACCATGACTCTGAGGGAGCCTTACATCAGCTCCCAAGGCAGTCCACAGGTGAAGCAATATTCTTTCCATTCTTCCATGAGCGGGCCTGGGGCCCTGTGCAGTCCTGACAGCCCAGTCCCTTCCCGGCCCAGCCAGGGCCTCCGTCAGATCAACACTTTGGTATTCTTTTTATAACCATGTCATTCTAAAACGCTGAGAGGAGTGTTTGGTAATGGAGAGTAGGAGAGGACATGTGATTTCTACTTTAAAATGCATCGTGAATATTAACAAGATCTCCCTGTCCTGTTGTATGTAACCTTCAAATTATAGCTGAGAAAAGGATTAAATCCAATATAATAAGAGAATGAGTGATGGGGATGAAAGAAAACATGTATGTTTTTGCAGTTCCTACTAGGGGAAAGCTTCAATATTTAGACTGACTTGTTGACTTGTTAAATTGTTGCACTATATTGCCACTTTGGGTACCATATTCTCAGTGCCTTTCAGAAAGACCTTTCAAATTATTTCTGTTGTCGTTCATGTTTTTGACATTCATATAAAATGTTTAATATGCTTACCATAAATGGAAAGGTCTGCCTGATTTTCCAAATGAAGGAATTTTACTCTCTCAAGTGTGTGGCTCCTTTATATCCCAGTATGGTTCTTCACTGTGGGATCTATCTCGACTCAACTGACCCTTGAGCAGGTTTTTAGAAACTGTAAATCGCATGAGAGGAGATTTCTCAGCTTTCTCTCAATGACTTGCTGGTGGATTTGAACTGCCCAAGAGGCCCTGCATTCGGATTGACAGGTGATTCCCTACGGACTACACAACCCGAGTTCTATCCCTCAGTACACGATCGAAGGCAAGATAAGACCTTGGACTGGAGAGGCCAATGGGAGGAGGCAGCTGTGATGCTGGGCAATGCCAGAGGCACCACTCCTCTGGAGAGCCAGTGCCCAGTCAGAGCCCGATGGACCTAATCAACCATCTCATCAGGAGGGTGAGCCAACTTGGTGCCTCCTCCTGTAAGACTGAAAAGAAGGCAGAACTGAGGTCCCTGAAGGAACCCTGGGGTCCCTGTACATGCTCTCAGCAGTCAAGTACTGCTGTCACACATGCCACAGTGCCCTGTCATCCAGTGCTGCTGTCACAGACAACACAGTGCCCTCTCTCAGTCACCCAGTGCTGCTGTCACACACATCACAGTGCACTGTCATCCAGTGCTGCTGTCACACACACCACCATGCACTGTCTCGGTCACCCAGTGCTGCTGTCACAGACACCACAGTGCACTGTCTCGGTCACCCAGTGCTGTTGTCACACACACCACAGTGCAGTGCCTCAGTCACCCAGTGCTGCTGTCACACATGCCACAGTGCCCTGTCTCCGTCATCCAGTGCTGCTGTCACACACACACCACAGT
>NW_006400929.1:4980-5348 GCF_000299155.1 Elephantulus edwardii | reverse complement strand
CTCAGTCACCCAGTGCTGCTGTCACACATGCCACAGTGCCCTGTCTCCGTCATCCAGTGCTGCTGTCACACACACACCACAGTGCACTGTCTCAGTCACCCAGTGCTGCTGTCACACATGCCACAGTGCAGTGTCTCAGTCACCCAGTGCTGCTGTCACACACACCACCATGCACTGTCTCAGTCACCCAGTGCTGCTGTCACACACACCACAGTGCACTGTCTCGGTCACCCAGTGCTGCTGTCACACACACACCACAGTGCACTGTCTCAATCACCCAGTGCTGCTGTCACAGACACCACAGTGCACTGTCTCAGTCACCCAGTGCTGCTGTCACACATGCCACAGTGCACTGTCTCAGTCACCCA
>NW_006400929.1:2181-4387 GCF_000299155.1 Elephantulus edwardii | reverse complement strand
CTCAGTCACCCAGTGCTGCTGTCACAGACACCACAGTGCACTGTCTCAGTCACCCAGTGCTGTTGTCACAGACACCACAGTGCTCTCTCAGTCACTCAGTGCTGCTGTCACAGACACCCAGTGCTGTTGTCACACACACCACAGTGCACTCAGTCACCCAGTGCTGCTGTCACAGACACCACAGTGCCCTGTCTCAGTCACCCAGTGCTGCTGTCACAGACACCACAGTGCAGTGCCTCAGTCACCCAGTGCTGCTGTCACACACACCACAGTGCAGTGCCTCAGTCACCCAGTGCTGCTGTCACACACACCCAGTGCTGTTGTCACAGACACTGTAGTGTACTGTCCATCATCTGTTTCTGCTGGTACTGCCTCTGCTATCTGGTACTGGCATAACAATTATCACAAATTGGATGGCTTTATTAATTTTATACCCACATTCTTGTCTCATTGCAGTCCAGTAAACAGGCCCATAGTGGACCTTCTAGGGTGTTACACCATCAGTCAGCGAGAGGATCTTGCCCACTTTCCTGCCACGGAGCCCCTTGCATCCATACCAGCAGAGAGGTGCTGCCTTTGGCTCCCACTATAACTCCCTAAGCACTACACCACCAGGGCAGGTTGTCATGACAATTGAGTTGGGCCTGACCCTCCAGAAGGTTTTCAGAGGCAGTTACTTGAATGGGAGCAGCTGGCAGATACATAAGGCGATGCCCCAGGCTGGCAGCACAATTCCTTACCACCAGACCATCAGAGTAGTTCAGGAGGCAGAGGTGACACTCAGGAGGCCAGCTCCAGGGGAAGCTTTCTGTCAGCTTTTGGGAAGGTCTATTATCATCAATCTCTGGGGACCAATCTTAAAGATCTTCATGGGTCGTATCATCAGTTTTCCTGTGAACAATGAGGTTCTGAGGTGACAGCAAAGACCCTGGACCCAAAGAACATGCTCCCAACCTGTGGTGGGTTTTTTTTGGCCCTTCTCCCTCCTTTCTTCTCCACACCCCAGCATATCCCCCCAGACATTGGATCAGTGGCATCCCACCCTTAGTCCCTAGATGACTGATTTGCATATCATATGGTAAAAAACCATACCTCACTCCCACATTATAATATTACTTGTACGCCATTTTGTCATATTCTAGCCAAGGGAACACAATTCAAATTTGGGGGACGAAATTCACTGTGACCCGAGGTCGAGCTTGATGGGATACTTGGGATCTGAGCACCTGGAATAGTACCTTTTACATCAAAGGGCAAGATCAGTGGGCTTGGGACACAGAGTTCCAGGCCCTCTCAGCACTGTCACGGAAAAATGGGGCTAATGGAAAACAATTGCCATGTGTCAACAAATAGATTCATCCCTGTACATGTTCACTAGTCACGTCAGTAAATTTGGAAGACAGCTACCTGGCCAACTGACCAGAACAGACACGTATTTACTCCCATTTAACTAAAAAAATGATCCAGTAGACTGTGGAAATCATTGAACAACATCATTACTATCACATGTAAGTAAAATGATGCTACAGATTATTAAAAAGTAATTGGAATGGTACATCAAGGAAATGCCAGAAAATCTGAAGGTGGATTCAGAATGAGGATATTTGCTGATGTCAGATGGACTTTGGTTGAAAGAAGAGAGATTCTTGTGTTTTATTGACTATACAAATGCATTTGACTGTGTGAACCCTAACAACTTATGGATAGCATTGAGAATGGGAATCCCTGAACACTTAACTGTGCTCATGCAAAACCTACACCCAGACCAAGAAGCTGTTGTCCATACAAAACAAGGGAACGTTTTGGGGAGAAGGGTGCAACAATGAATGAATGGAATTCCAAAATCTCTGTAGATGTCCATTGAAATGAAATAAATTATTAAAACAAAACAAAAACCACAAGGGAACGCTGCACAGTTTAAAATCAGGAACTGTGTTAGGATTGTATTCTTTCTCCGTTTATTTAAGCTGTATGCTGGGCAATCATGCAAGAAGTTAGACTTATGAAGAAGCTGTGGCATGAGGATTGGAGGACGATACGCAACAACCTGCATGTGTCCAGAGGACATAATCTTGTTTGCAGAAAGTGAAGAAAGCTTAAAGCACTTACTGCAGAAGATCAAGGACTACAGATTTCAGTGTGGGTTACATCTCAACATGCTGTTGTTATATACTGTCCAGTCTCTTGCGACTCATAGCAACTCTAC
>NW_006400929.1:0-1266 GCF_000299155.1 Elephantulus edwardii | reverse complement strand
ACTGCCTCTTGGTCCAAGTATAGGTTTTGCATTAGCACGATCAAGTGTTCTGGGATTCCCATTCTTCTCAGAGTCAGCCACAGTTTGTTGTGATCCACACAAACTCCTTTTCATAATCAATGAAACACAAATAGACATTCCTTTGATACTTCCTGATTTCAGCCAAGATCCATCTACCGTTAGCTACAATATCCCTAGTACCATGACCCCTTCTAAACCCAGCCTGGAGCCAAGAAAAAAAAATCTCCTGAAAAAGAGGAAGGTTTATTAGGCACTCAAAGCAAAACAGGCAAAAAGCAAGCACTTCACATCTGGAGGATTAATGGGGTGAGTCACCTGATGCAGACAAGACTCCGCCTGAAGATTTTCAGTGGTGTCTTTGTCAAAGTGACCCCTGTAACTATAAAAATGCTGCAGACAGTGGACCCTTACGTGACTTGGGGGTTTCTGAATCTGAAGTCTGTCCGTGAACTTATCCTGAAACATGGACAAGCTAAGGTCAAGAATAAGACCATCCCACTGACAGACAACCCAGTTATTGAGAAGCACCTGGGGAAGTTTGGTGTCATTTGCTTAGAAGACCTTGTTCATGAAATTGCCTTCCCTGGGAAGTACTTCCAGGTGCACCCCTTCCATCTCTCGGTGGCCCATCATGTTACCAAGAATAAGGTGGGCTTTTTCAAGGAGATGGCCTCAACTGGCTGTCATGCTGAAAGCACCAATCAACTTGTGCAGCAGCTGAACTACACCAGAATATCTTGAAAGCACAATGCATGGGAGGAATGTGTTGCTCTTTTCAAAACTGTCATCAAAAATCTTCAGAGCTTATTTTCTGCTTTGCCTTCTAAAAGTGGAAGGGAACGGATAGTGGGTGCTGTCCACGACTGAAGCCCAGTCTCAGTAAGAACGCCCAAGTGTTTTCATCACAGCCACTGCCTCTTCTGAAGTGAGCAGAGCACGTACTGTTGTCATTGAAGAAGGACTTCTGCATTGTCCATCTTTTGCCCGGAGATTTCATGTTGGTGAATAAGCAAGACTCTTGCACCAATGGACCAAATCCAGGGAGCTGGACCAAAACCTGGGGGTTTCAAGGCCCTTGTCTTATGAAGAACATGAAATACAGCAATTAGAACAACAACAAAGTTAAATTCTAAGGGACTGGAGGACATTATGCTGTGTGAACTCACTCAGTCCCACAAGGACAAATACTGTATAAAGCTAGTATTGTTATTGTTACTATTGCTCATTCCACGTGGAATATGAGGA
>NW_006400928.1:11854-12331 GCF_000299155.1 Elephantulus edwardii | reverse complement strand
TCTGCATTTTGGGACTGGCCAAGGTGCCGTGCACAGACACAGTGGACAGTGGGAGTGGACTTGAATTGGCACACACCCCTGTAGCTCTGACCTGTGACCCCCATCTTCAGGTGTCGAATCGCTCCACCGGAACCAGCTCGCCACCCCCGCCAGCTCTGACCCAACCAAGCCCGCGACCTCCCCGCCAGCTCTGAACTTTGGGACTGGCCAAGGTGCTGCACACAGACGCAGTGTACGGTGGGAGTGGACATGAATTGGCACACAACCCTGCAGCTCTGACCCGCGACCCCCATATTCAGGTATTGCATCGCTCCCACCGACCCAGCTCATGACCCGCCCGCCACCTCAGACCCGACCCAGCTTGCGACTCCCCCACCAGCTCTGACCCACCCCAGCTCGTGACCCCCCGCCAGCTAAGACCAGACCCAGCTCGCGACCCCCCACCTAGCTCTGAATTTTGGGACTGGCCAAGGTGCC
>NW_006400928.1:10321-11435 GCF_000299155.1 Elephantulus edwardii | reverse complement strand
GTGGGAGTAAATTGAATTGACACACACCCATGCAGCTCTGTCCTGTGACTCCCATCTTCATGTATTGCATTGCTTCCCCGGAACCAGCTGGCCCCCCCCCCCCCCCGCCAGTTCTGACCCGACCCAGATAGTGACCCCCCCACGAGCTTTGAACTTTGGGACTGGCCAAGGTGCTGTGCGCAGATGCAGTGGATGGTGGGAGTGGACTTGAATTGGCACACAACCCTCGAGCTCTGACCCACGACGCCCATCTTCAGTTATCGCATTGCTCCTCCCGGCCCTCCTCGCGACCCGCCACCAGCTCTGGCCCAACCAGCTTGCGACCTCCCCCATAAGCTGTGACCCAAACCGGCTGATGACCGCCCCGCCAGCTCTGAACTTTGGGACTGGCCAAGGTGCCGTTCGCAGACGCACCTGACGGTGGGAGTGGACTTGAATTGGCACACGCCCTTGCAGCTCTGTCCCGAGACCCCCATCTTCAGGTATCGCATCACTCCCCCCGCCAGCTCTGACCAGACCCAGCTCGCGACCCCCCCACGAACTCTGCATTTTGGAAATGGCCAAGGTGGCATGCGCAGATGCAGTGGACGGTGGGAGTGGACTTTAATTTGCACACACCCTTGCAGCTCTGACCCGCGACCCCCATCTTCAGGTATTGCATCACTCCCACCAACCCAGCTCACGACCCCCCGCCAGCTCTGAACTTTGGGACTGGCCAAGGTGCCCCGCGCAGGCTCGGTGGATGGTGAGAGTGGACTTGAATTGGCACACACCCCTGCAGCTCTGACCTGTGACCCCCATCTTCAGGTATAGCATCGCTCACCCGGGATCAGCTCGCCACCCCCCACCCCGCCAGTTCTGACCCGACCCAGCTCGCAAACCCCTTACCAGCTCTGAACTTTGGGACTGGCCAAGGTGCTGCGTGCAGACACAGTGGACGGTGGGAGTGGACTTTAATTTGCACACACCCTTGCAGCTCTGACCCGCGACCCCCATCTTCAGGTTTGGCAATGCTCCCCCCGACCCAGCTCGCGACACCCCTGCCAGCAATGACGCGACACAGCTCGCTACAACCCTGCCAGCTCTGACCCGACCCAGCTGGCGACCCCCCCCC
>NW_006400928.1:8167-9836 GCF_000299155.1 Elephantulus edwardii | reverse complement strand
ACGGTGGGATTGGAATTGAATTGGCACACACCCCTGCAGCTCTGACCTGTGACTCCTATCGTCAGGTATCGCATCGCTCCCCTGTAACCAGCTCGCCACCCCCCCACCAGTTCTGACCCGACCCATCTAGCGACCCCCTCCATGAGCTCTGAACATTGGGACTGGCCAAGCTGCCGCGCGCAGACACAGTGGACTGTGGGAGTGGACTTGAACTGGCACACAGCGCTTCAGCTCTGATCCGCGACCCTCATCTTCAGGTATCTCACCGCTTATCCCGACCCAGCTCGCGACCCACCCGCCAGATCTGACCCGACCCAGCTCTCGACCCCCCCTGCCAGCTCTGACGCGACCCTCCCACCAGCTCTGAACTTTGTGACTGTCCAACGGGTGGCGCAAATACGCAGTGGACAGTGGGAGTGGACTTGAATTGGCACACACTCCTGCAGCTGTGACCCGTGACCCCCATCTTCAGGTATTGCATCGCTCCCCCCGACCCGGCTCAGGACCCTTTTGCCAGCTCTGACACGACCCAGCTCGCAACCCCCCCAGCCAGCTCTGACCCGGCCCAGCTCGCGACCCTCACCGCCAGCTCTGAACTTTGGGACTGGCCAAGGTGCTGCGCGCAGACGCAGTGGACGGTGGGAGTCTACTTGAATTGGCACACACACCTAGAGCTCTGACCCGCGACACCCATCTTGAGGTATCGCACCGCTCACCCCGACCCAGCTCGCGACACCCCCACCAGTTCTGACCCGACCCAGCTCGCGACCCCCCTGCCAGCTCTGACCCGACCCAGATCGTGACCCTCCCTCCAGCTCTGAATTTGTGACTGTCCAAGGTGCCGTGCGCATATGCAGTGGATGGTGGGAGTGGACTTGAATTGGCACACACCCCTGCAGCTGTGACCCGTGACCCCCATCTTGAGGTATCGCATTGCTCCTCCCAGCCCAGCTCACGACCCCCCCGCCCGCTCTGGCCCTAACCAGCTCACGACCCGCCCGCAAGCTCTGACGCGAACTGGCTCATGAACCCCCCGCCAGCTCTGAACTTTGGGACTGGCCAAGGTACTGTGCGCAAACGCAGTGGACGGTGGGAGTGGACTTGAATTGGCATACACCCCTTCACCTCTTTCCCGTGGCCCCCATCTTCAGGTATTGCATCACTCCCCCAGACCCAGCTCGCGACCCCCCCGCGAGCTCTGACACGACCCAGCTCGCGACCCTCCCCGACAGCTCTGACCCGACCTAGCTCGTGACACCCCCGCCGGCTCTGACCAGACCCAGCTCACGACCCCCCCGTGAACTCTGCATTTTGGGACTGGCCAAGGTGCAGAGGCAGTGGATGGTGGGAGTGGACTTTAATTTGCACACACCCTTGCAGCTCTGAACCGCTACCCCCATCTTCAGGTATCGCATCGCTCCCGCCGACCCAGCTCGCGATCCCTCCGCCAGCTCTAACCCAACCCAGCTCACGACCCGCCCGCCAGTTCTGATATGACACAGCTCGCGGCCCCCCCACCAGTTCTGACCCGACCCAGCTCGCGACCCCCTGCCAGCTCTGAACTTTGGGACTGGCCACGGTGCCACGCACAGACTCAGTGGATGGTGAGAGTGGACTTGAATTGACACACACCCCTGTAGCTCTGACCCACAACCCCCATCTTCTGATA
>NW_006400928.1:7305-7937 GCF_000299155.1 Elephantulus edwardii | reverse complement strand
TGAACTAGAATTGGCAAACACCCCGGAAGCTCTGACCTGTGAACCCCATCTTCAGGTATCGCATCGCTCCCCCGGACCCAGCTCGCCACCCCCACCCTCGCCAGTTCTCACCCAACCCAGCTCGCGACCAGCTCTCTCCACTCTGACCCGAAGCGGCTCATGACCCCCCCGCAAGCTCTGAACTTTGGGACTGGCCATGGTGCCGCGCGCAGACACAGTGGACGGTGGCAGTGGACTTGAATTGGCACACACAACTGCAGCTCTGACCCGTGACCCCCATCTTCAGGTATTGCATCACTACCCCCGACCCAGCTCGCGAACCCCCCGCCTCCTCTGACCCGACCCAGCTCACGACTCCCCCACCAGCTCTGACCTGACCCAGCTCGTGACCTCCGCGCCAGCTCTGTCAAGACTCAGCTCGCGACTCCCCCGCGAACTCTGCATTTTGGGACTGGCCAAGGTGCCGTGCGCAGACGCAGTGGACAGTGGGAGTGGACTTGAATTGGCACACACCCCTGCAGCTCGGAACTGTGACCCCCATCTTCAGGTATCGCATAGCTCCCCTGAAACCAGCTCGCCACCCCCCCACCAGTTCTGACCCGACCCAGCTCGCGACTCCCCCGCAAGCTCTG
>NW_006400928.1:6540-7205 GCF_000299155.1 Elephantulus edwardii | reverse complement strand
TCACGACCCCCAACCAGCTCTGTACTTTGGGACTGGTCAAGGTGCCACGCACAGACGCAGTGGACGGTGCGAGTGGGCTTGAATTGGCACACAGCCCTGCAGCTCTGAACCATGACTTCCATCTTCAGCTATCGCATCACTCCTCCTGACCAGCTCGCGACCCCTCCACCAGCTCTGACCCGACCCACCTCGTGACCCCCACGCCAGTTCTGAGCCGACACAGCTCGCGGCACCTCCCACCAGCTCTGACCCGACCCAGTTCACGGCTCCCCCACCAGCTCTGACCCGACCCAGGTCACAACCCCCAACAGCTCTGAACTTTGGGACTGGCCAAGGTGCCGTGCACAGACGCAGTGGACGGTGGGAGTGGACTTGAATTGGCACACACCCCTGCATCTCTGACCTGTGACCCCCATCTTCAGGTATCGCATCCCTCCCCCGGACCCAGCTCGCGAGCCCCCCACCAGCTCTGACACAACCCAGCTCGCGACTCCCCCATCAGATCTCACCCGACCCAGCTCAAGACACCCCGCCGGCTCCGACCCGACCCAGCTCGCAACCTCCCCGCCAGCTATGACACGACCCAGTTCGCAACCCCTCTGCCTGCTCTGACCCGACCCAGCTCGCGACCCTCCCCGCCAGCTCTGAACATTGGGACTAGCCAA
>NW_006400928.1:4312-6032 GCF_000299155.1 Elephantulus edwardii | reverse complement strand
CACAGACGCAGTGGACGGTGCGACTGGACTTGATTTGGCACACAGCCCTGCAGCTCTGAACCATGACCTCCATCTTCAGGTATCGCATCACTCATCTCGACCAGCTCGCGACCCCTCCGCCAGCTCTGACCCGACCCACCTCGCGACCCCCACGCCAGTTCTGAGCCGACACAGCTCGCGGCCCCACCCACCAGCTCTGACCCGACCCAGTTCGCGGCTCCCCCACCAGCTCTGACCCGACCTAGGTCACAAGCCCCACCAGCTCTGAACTTTGGGACTAGCCAAGGTGCCGCGCACAGACGCAGTGGACGTTGGGAGTGGACATGAATTGGCACATAGCCCTGCCGCTCTGACCCGCGAACCCCATCTTCAGGTATGGCATCGCTCCCCCAGACCCAGCGCACGACTCACCCCACCAGCATTAACCTGACCCAGCTCGTGGCCCCCCCACCAGCTCTGACCCGATGAAGCTTGCAACCCCCCAGCAGCTCTGAACTTTGGGAATGGCCAAGGTGCCAAGCACAGGCGCAGTGGACGATGGGAGTGGACTTGAATGGGTACACACCCCTGCAGCTCTGACCCACGAACCCCATCTTCAGGTATCACATCACTCCTCCCGACCCAGCTCACGACCCTTCAGCCAGCTCTGATGCAAACCAGCTCGCAACCCCCCTGCCAGCTCTGACCCGACCCAGCTCGTGGCCCCCCCGTCATGTCGGACCAGACCCGGCTTGCGACCCCCCCCCACGGGCTCTGCATTTTGGGACTGGCCAAGGTTCCGTGCGCAGACGCAGTGGACGGTGGGAGTGGACTAGAATTGGCACACACCCCAGAAGCTCTGACCTGTGAACCCCATCTTCAGGTATCACATTGCTCCCCCGACCCAGCTCGCCATGCCCCCCCACCAGTTCTCACCCAACCCAGCTCGCGACCCCACCACCAGCTCTGACCCGACTCAGCTCGCGACGCCCCCTGCTAGCTCTGACCTGACCCAGCTCGCGAACCCCCCGCCAACTCTGAACTTTGCGACTGGTCAAGGTGCCGCGCGCAGATGCAGTGGACGGTGGGAGTGGACTTGAATTGGAATACACCCCTGCAGCTGTGACCCGTGACCCCCATCTTCAGATATCGCATTGCTCCCCCCAGCCCAGCTCGCGACCCCCTGCCAGTTCTGGCCCGAACCAGCTCGCGACCGCCCCTCTCCGCTCTGACCCAAACCGGCTCATTACCCCGCCGCCAGCTCTGAACTTTGGGACTGGCCAAGGTGCCGCACGCAGACGCAGTGGATGGTGGCAGTGGACTTGAATTGGCAGACACACCTGCAGCTCTGTCCCGCGACTCCCATCTTCAGGTATTGCATCGCTCCCCCCAAACCAGCTCGCGACTCCCCCTGCCAGCTCTGGCCCGACCCAGCTTGCGACTCCCCGGCCCACTCTGAATGAACCCAACTCGCTATCCCCCACCAGCTCTGACCCGACCCAGCACGCGACTCCCCCGCCAGCTCTGACCCGACCCAGCTCACGACTCCCCCGCCAAGTCTGACCCGACCCAGCTCGCGAGCCTCCTGCCAGCTCTGACAAGACCCAGCTCGCGACCCCCCCATGAGTTCTGAATTGTGGGACTGGCCAAGGTGCTGTGCGCCGACACCATGGACGGTGGGAGTAGACTTGAATTGGCATACAGCCCTGCAGCTCTGACCTGTGACCCCCAACTTCAGGTA
>NW_006400928.1:3049-3537 GCF_000299155.1 Elephantulus edwardii | reverse complement strand
CTGACCCGAAGTAGGTCACGACCCCCCTCCGCCAGGTCTGACCCGACCCGGCTCACGAACCCCCCGCCAGCTCTGACCCGACACAGCTCGCGGGCCCCCGCCAGTTCTGAACATTGGGGCTGGCCAAGGTGCCACGTGCAGATGCAGTGGACAATGGGAGTTGACTTGAATTGGCACACACCCCTGCAGCTCTGACCCACGACCCTCATCTTCAGGTATCGCATCGCTCCCCACAACCCAGCTCGTGACCCCCCCACCAGCTCTGACCCGAACCAGCTCGCGACTCCCGTACCAGCTCGTAACCGACCCAGCTCGCAGCCCCCCCGCCAGCTCTTACCCAACCAAGCTCACGACCTCCCGCCAGCTCTGAACTTTGGGACTGGCCAAGGTGCAGTGTGCAGACGCAAGGAATGGTGGGAGTGGACTTGAATTGGCACACACCCTTGCAGCTCTGACCCGCGATCCCCATCTTCAGGTATCGCAACACT
>NW_006400928.1:1195-2324 GCF_000299155.1 Elephantulus edwardii | reverse complement strand
TTGGTACTGGCCAAGTTGCTGAGTGCCGTTGCAGTGAACGGTGGGAGTGAACTTGAATTGGCAGACAGCCCTGCAGCTCTGACCCGCGACACCCATCTTCAGGTATCGCATTGCTCCCCCCGGACCAGCTCGCAACCATTCCGCCAGCTCTGACACGACCCAGCTCGCAACACCCCCGCCAGCTCTGAACTGACCCAGCTTGCGACCCCGCCACCAGCTCTTACTGATCCAGCTCGCGACCCCCCCCCGCCAGCTCTGACCCGACCCAGTTCGCAGCCCCCCAGCCAGCTCTGACGTGACCCAGCTCGCTGGTCCCCCGCTAGCTCTGCCCCAACCCAGCTCGTGACCCCCTGCCAGCTCTGAACTTTGGGACTGGCCAAGGTGCCGTGTGCAGACACAGTGGACGGTGGGAGTGGACTTGAATTGGCACACACCCCTGCTGCTCTGACCCGTGACCCCCATCTTCAGGTATCGCATCACTCCCCCGGAATCAGCTCGCCACCCGCCCACCAGTTCGGACCTGACCCAGCTCACGAAACCCCCTGCCAGCTCTGACCCGACCCAGCTCACAACCTCCCCGCGAGTTCTGACCCGACAGAGCTGGGGACCCTCCCGACAGCTCTGAGCTTTGGGACTTTTCATGGTGCCGCACGCAGACGCAGTGGACGTTGGGAGTGAACTTGAATTGGCACGCACCCCTGCAGCTGTGACCCGTGACCCCCATTTTCAGGTATCACATCGCTCCCCCAGGCCCAGCTCACGACACCCCCGCTGGCTCTGACATGACCCAGCTCGTGACTCCCCCGCCAGCTCTGACCCGACCCAGCTCGCGACACCTCCACCAGCTATGACCCGAACCAGCTCGTGAACCCCCCGCCAGCTCTGAACCAACCCAGCTCGCGACCCCCCACAGGCTCTGAACTTTTGGACTGGCCAAGGTGCCACGCGCAGATGCAGTGGACGGTGGGAATGGACTTGAATTGGCACACACCCCTGCAGCTCTGACCCACGACCCCCATCTTCAGGTATGGCATCGCTCACCCTGACCCAGCTCGCGAACCCCCCGCCCGCTCTGACCCCACCCACCTCGTGACACCTCTGCAAGCTATGACCCGACCCAGCTCGCAAA
>NW_006400928.1:0-662 GCF_000299155.1 Elephantulus edwardii | reverse complement strand
CCAGGTCTGAACTTTGGGACTGGCCAAGGTGCCGCACGCAGATGCAGTGGACGGTGGGAGTGGACTTGAATTGGCAAACACCCCTGCAGCTCTGAACCGTGACCCCCATCTTCAGGTATCGCATCGCTCCCCCTGACCCAGCTCGCGACCCCCCTGCCAGCTCTGACCCGACCCAGCTCGTGACCGCCCCCCGCCAGCTCTAACCTGACCTGGCTTGCGACCCCCCCTGCCAGCTCTGAACTTTGGGTCTGGCCAAGGTGCCGTGCGCAGACGGAGTGGATGGTGGGAGTGGATTTGAATTGGCACACACCACTGCAGCTCTGACCCGCGACCCCCATCTTCAGGTATCGCATTGCTCCCCTGAGCCAGCTCGCGACTGCCCCGCCAGCTCTAACATGACCCAGCTCATGAACCCCCGCCAGCTCTGATCCAACCCAGATCGCGACCCCCGTGCCAGCTCTGACCCGACCCTGCTCGCGACCCCCCGCCAGCTCTGACCCAACCCAGCTCGTGACCCTTTGCCATCTCTGGCCTGAGTCAGCTCGCGACTCCCCCACCATTTCTGAACTTTGGGACTGACCAAGGTGCTGTGCGCAGACGCAGTGGACGGTGGGAGTGGACTTGAATTGGCACACACCCGTGGAGCTCTCACTCACGACCCC
>NW_006400927.1:7878-12642 GCF_000299155.1 Elephantulus edwardii | reverse complement strand
CTCCTTTATTCTCTTGTTATTAATTTCTAATTTTGTGGCATTGTGATCTGAGAAGATACTTTCTATAATTTCTATGTTTTTGAATTTGTTGATGCTTGCCTTGTGACCTAGAATGTGGTCTATGCTGGAGAACGTTCCATGCATGTTGGAAAAGAAGGTATATTGTGCTCTTTTTGGGTGCATTAGCCTGTAAATATCTATGAGATCGAGTTGGTTAATTGTGTGGTTTAATTCTTAGGGGTTTTTGTGCATGCTATCATATCATCTGCATATAGTAACAGTTTAGCCATCTCTGCCAATCAGAGTGCCTTTTATTTCCTTCTCTTGTTGTATTGCCCTAGAAAGTACTTCCAATACAGTACTGAAAAGAAGTCGTGACAGGGAGCATCATTGTCTGGTTACTTTTCACAAAGAAAATGCTTTTAGTCTTTCTTCATTGAGAATGATATCGGCTTGTGGTTTTGTGCATATATACTTTTCATTAGGTTGATGAAATTCCCTTCTACTTCAGTTTTACTGAGTGTCTGATAAATTTGAACACTTAGAGGAAATGGAAAAAATCCTTGAAACTCATGCCCTACCCATATTGACACTGACAGATATAGAACACTTGAACAAACCCATAATAAAAGAAGAAATTGAACAGATCATAAAAAGACTCTCCCACAAAAAAGTCCTGGACCAGATGGATTTGCAGATGAATTCTATCAAAAACTTAGAGATTTACCACCAATTCTACTTAAATTATTTCATAAAATGGAAAATAAAAGGAACTCTCCCAGAGACATTCTATTAAGCAAGCATAATGTTAATACCAAAACCAGGCAAAGAAATTATCACAAAAAAAACCAAAAACAAACCTACAAATCAATATTTCTCATGAAAAAAATCCTTAGCAACATCCTAGCCAATAGAACCAAAAAGCACATTAAAAAAAAAATTTCTTCATAGCCAAGTGTGATAGTGTGATTTATAACAGGTATGCAAGGATGGTTCAACATAAGAAAAACAATCAACATAATTCACCACATTAACATAGCAAATAACAAGAACCATATTATCCTAACAAGTGATGCAGAAATGAATTTGAGAAAACATTCCACCTTTTCATTTTCCTGTCTTTTAATGATATTTTCTTTTTTTAATGCATGATGTCTTTGAACTCATTCTACAGCTCATTTGATTAATGTTCAATACTTAAAATCTGTTCTTGAGATGGATTCTAAACACAAGTGGGATATATCCAAGACTATATTTTGCCTCTTGTTGCCTTGCTTTCATTTTCTTCAACTCTAATTTGAACTCGCACATGAGTAATTAAAGGTTTGGTCCACAGTTATCCTCTTGCCCTGTTTTGAGGAAGGGTATTTGTTTGTGTGTGTTATACAAAGTTTATTTTCACTTGCAGTTAGTATAAAAACTTCCATGAATACTAATAGGTTAGGTCTAAGTGTGAAAGAAAGGGCTTATGTTTCTTTAGTAATATTACAGAGGAAAAGGCAAGAATTTCTTGGGGAAATACATAGAACGCAAATCAGAAGGAACATGCAACTGATGTTTTAGATGAAATCTGTCAGCTTAGGTGCTTATTCTAGCTTCATCATTACTGAAATCCTGGAGGTCTCTTCTTCATGTCTGCTTTCTCTGGAAGGTCACAAAGTGACCCTCTTTATGCTTTTGCACATACATGGCACTTGAGGTTCTTATAAATAACTGAAAACAAGAATTATTAGGAAGATTAAAAGTTATCGGGGGTGGAAGCACTTGGGGATATCTTTATTAGCTGATTTCTGCTGTTGCTTATGTAGACAGTATCTGGGCTTTGCACTAAAACAATTTGTAGCTGGCCTGCTTGATCTGAAATTTACCAGGAAAAAAAATACCTTATTTGTTACAATAGTGATTCAAAGTCATGTTAGTTCGTGGTATTGTGTAAAGAGAAACTAGAGAAAACTAAAAGCGAGATTTCAGTCAATAATTTTGTCAGAGTTCAAAAGTTCTTACAACTTCTTTATTTAAAAAATTTTATATTGGTTTGCGTACAAAGTTTATGTGCATTGTGTTTAACACATTCCTCTATTCACTTTGTGTTTCATACGATCATTCTTATAAAATAGTCTTATAAAATGATTCACCTTTGATCCATGCCCACTATTATCATGTCTTTTCACATCCCCACTGGATCTTTCCTAATTTTCTTTGCCCCTCACTCTGCTTGACAAACTCTGGAATCTCATTATTTCTCCTATCCCCATTCTAGACTATCCTCATCTTATGAGCTGTTGCTGTTGTTATGTGTCGGTGAGTCACCTGTGACTCATAGCGATCCTATGTACAACAGCCTTCATTGTCTCTGGTACACCTATCCTGATTATCCCAGTCACTGAATCAATCCATCTCATCAAGGGTTTTCCTTTCTTGCACTGTCCCTCCAACCTCTCAAGCATGACATCCCTCTCCAAGGACTGGTCCCTCCTTGCAACATGCCCAAAGTATGTCAGATGAAGCTTCAGAATCCTTGCCTCCAAGAAACAGCTTGGTTTCACCCTCTCCAGGATGAACATATGTGTTCTCCTATCAGTCCATGGTATATGCAATACTCTTCTCCAGCACCAAAGCTCAAAGGCATCAGTTCTCCTTCTATCTTCCCTAGTCATTGCCCAGCTTTCTGATGCATAGCAAATAATTGCAAAGACTACGGTCTGGATAAAGCACACCTTAATCTCCATGCTGACATCTTTGTTCTTCTGTACTCTGAAGAGGTCTAGGACAGCATACTTTACCAATGCAATTTGTCTTTTAATTTACTGGCAGCTGGTACCAAGAGTATTGATTGTGGAGTCAAGCAAACACAAGCTGTTAACAGTCTCAATATTTTCACCAGCTATTATAATGCCGAACGAGTTCGGCCCTTTTGATTTTCTGACTCCAACTCCTTGCACATTTCATTGTAATATTTTGCTTTGTGCTGCCTTTTGGAATCTTCTGTTCAGCTCTTTAGTATCTTGAATTCTTCCTTGTGCGTTGGCTTCTCTACACTCCAGTGCAATCTTCAGAGTTTCTTCTGACATCCATTTTGGTCTTTTCTTCCTCTTCTGTCTTTGTAATGACCGTTTGCACTCTTCCTGGATGATACATTTGACATCCTCCCACAACTCATCTGGTCTTCGCTCATTAGTGTTCAAGGCCTCAAACCGGTTCCTGAAATGATTCTGAAATTCAGGTGGGATGAAATCAAAGTCATATTTTGGCTCCTGTGGATTTGGTTTAATGTTCCTTAGTTTGAGCTTGAACTTGCATATGAGTAGTTGGTGGTCTGTTCCACAATCAGCTCCTGGCTTACTTTTCACAGCTGATATTGAGCTTCCAGCAGTTTTTTCCACAGATGTAATCGATTTGATTTCTATGCATACCATCAGGTGAAATCCATGTGTATAACCTGCATTTATATTTCTTATAAAAAGTATTTGCAATGAATAAGTCATTGATTGTACAAAATTCAATCATTCTATCTCCAGCTTCATTTCTGTCACCACGCCCACATTTTCCAACTACTGATTCTTCTCTGTTCCCAACTTTTGCGTTCCAGTCACCCATTATTATCAATGCATCTTGATTGCATGTTTGATCTATCTCCGACTGTAAGAGTTGGTAGAAATAATCTATTTCTTCTTCTTTGGCTCTGATTGTTGGTGCATATAACTGAATGATAGTGGTATTCACTGGACTTCCTTGTAAGCGTATGGATATAATCTTATCACTCACAATGTTGTCCTTCAAGATGGATCTAGAAATTTCTTTTTTGACTATGAAAGCAACTCCATTTTTCCTCACCTTTTTGTCTCCAGAATAATATATCATATGATCATCTGACTCGAAATGCCCCATGCCAGTCCATCTCATCGCTCCAATGCCTAGTATGCCAATATTCATGCATTCCATTTCTTTCTTAACAATTTCTAATTTTCCTACATTCACGGTTCTCACATTCCATGTCCCAATCACTAGTGTCTGCTTATAACTGTTCCTCTTCTACCTAGGTTGCCCTTTCTGTTAGTCTATGTGTGTTCTGTTGTACATAGGGTTTTCAGAGGCCTACTATTTCAGAAGTGGATGGCCAATCTTTCTTCCTAGTCTGTCGTAAACTGAATTATTAGATTTAAAGGAGTATCTGACAGACAAGCAATTTGTGGAGCAGTGAAAGATAAAGTCCTCATTGTGAAGTTAACCATTAGTTACAGTGTTGACCCTGCCCTTTGCCCAGTGCCTTGACCCACTTATTTCCCAGCTCCACCCTCCTCCAGGATACCCCTTCACTTCTACCAACTCCCTTCAGAAATTATTTTCCATTGTCCAACCCATGATCTGACAGCTTGTATCTGAAGATTTCCTGGATTCTGTGATTCCAACACATCAACTGCTGGCAATTTTTTTAATCAAAAGGGCCGAACTCGTTCAGCATATCTTAAGCTCAAGGAACTGAAGAACAAATTCAAACGTCGAGTTGCTATAATCAAGGATTCTTTAGGCAGAATATTAAATGATCCAGGAAGTATTAAAAGAAGATTCAAGGAATATACTAAGTCATTGTATCAAAAGGAATTGGCAGATACAGAAGAATTTAATGAAATAACGTATGAGCAAGAGCCTATGGTGATAAAGGAAGAAGTTCAAGCTGCTTTGAAGGAAGTAGCAAAAAATAAGACCCCAGGAATAGATGGTGTACCAATTGACGTATTTCAGCTAACAGATGCTGCCCTGGAT
>NW_006400927.1:0-6603 GCF_000299155.1 Elephantulus edwardii | reverse complement strand
AGCCTGGATCAGGGGCACCTTAGTCTCCAGCCCTATGTCATTGCTGTTCTGTACTCTGGAGACCTCCCTGACAGCTGACTTTCCCCAATGCAATTCATCTCTTTATTTCCTGGCTGCTGGTACCAAGAGTGTTGATTATGGAGCCAAAAAAACTAAAACTGTTAACTATCTCAATCTCTTTACCAGCCATACTGATGCTGCCAATTGGTCCAGTGGTGAGAATCTGTTTTCATGATGTTGAGCTTCAATCCGTATTGAAGGCTGCAGTCCTTGACCCTCTGCTACAAGAGCTTCAGGTCCTCCTCAGTTTCAGCAAACAGGGTTGTGTCATCTGCATAACACAGGTTGTTGATGAATCTTGTACCAACCCTGATGCCACATTTCTCCTCGTACAACCCAGCATCCTGGATGATCTATTCTGCATACAGAATGAAAAAGGAGACAGAATACATCCCTGGTGGATCCCCTTCCTGATTTTGAACCATGTAGTGTCTTTTTGCTTTGTTCTGATGACTACCTCTTGGTCCAAGTATAGGTTTCTCATAAGCACAATCAAATGTTCTGGGATTCCCATTCTTCTCAGAGTCAGCCATAGCCTTTGCATAGTCAATAAAGCACAAATAGACATTCCTCTGGTATTCTCTGCTTTCTGCCAAGATCCATCTAACATTAGCTATAATATCCCTAGTACTATGGCCTCTTCTAAATCCAGCCGGCACATCTGGCAGTTCTCTTTTGACATATTGCTCCAGTCATTTTTGGATCATTTTCAGCAGAATCTTGTTTACATGTGATATTAATGATATTGTTTGATAATTTCTGGACTCTGTCTGATCACCTTTCTTTGGAATGGGAATATTGATCTCTTCCAGTCAGTTGGCCAGCTGGCTGTCCTCCAGATTTCTTGGCACAATTTAGTGAGCATATCCAGGGCAGCATTTGTTTGTTGAAATATGTCAATTGGTATGCAATCCCAATACAAATACCAAATTCATTTTACAAGGAGATTGAAATGGGAGTTGTCAAGTTTGTTTGCAAAGGAAGGAAACCCCAAATAAGCAAAGTACTTCTGAAAAATAAAAACAAAGTGGGAAGCATAGCACTCCTTGACCTCAAAACCTGCCATAGAGTGGTAATAACAAAAGTAGTATGGTACTGATACAATAACAGGAACATAAACCAATGGAACATAATTGAGAACCCAGAAATGGATCTATCAATCTGGTCAACTGACACTTGACAAGGAAATAATACCTATCAAATGGGGAAACGACAACTTTTTCAGGAAATGGCACTGGCAAAACTACTGATACCTACAGAAAGCTGAAACAGGATCCACATCTCACACTTTATCAACTCAAGGTGAATCAGAGACCTGGAAATAAACCCCAAACCATCAAGATCATTAGAGACAAATTGGGACCAAGCCTAGAAGATCTAGTCTCTGGTATAAAGAGGCTGACAAATACAGCCAGAAATGCATAATCTGGAGAGGATAAAATTGATGAATATGTCTTTTTAAAGATTAAATCCCTCTATTCATGAAAAAGTTTTGTGAATATGGTGAAAAGAAAACTTAGAAGAGAAAATTTGGCAATACCATCTCAGACAAGCGTTTTATAATAAAAGTTTACAGAATACTATTGGGCCTCCAGAAAGAAAAGAGGAATAACCCAATTACAAAATGAGCAAAATACATGGAAATACTTTTCACAGAGGAAGACATTCAGATGGACAACAGACACATGAAGAAATGCTCAAAATCACTGCCAATAAGAGAGATTCCAATCAAAAAACCACAGAAACTATTTCATCCCAGTAACAGTGGCAAAATTTAGCTGGGCAGCAAGCAATAAATGTTGATAAGAATGTTGTGTACTGTACAGTCAGAACCAACCCACAGCTGACCTGACAGCAGTAGTAAATCACAAGGATTGCCCATCCTTCTGCTATGGAGCAGCTAGTGGCCTTGAACAATGTACCTTTGGGATTGCAGAGCAGCTTCAATGTTGTTGCTGTTGTTAGGTGTTGTTGAGTAGTAGATGACTCATAGAAAACCTATAGATTAAAGACCTGAACACTTGTTTAACTTTCATCATTTCTCCAAGTTCATAGAGTTTCCGGAAGTAAGCTATTTAGGAAGTGGATGCCACTCCTGCTTCCAAGCTTATTTTGATCAGGGAACTCCACCAAACACTGTCCACCATAGGTAACCATTATCGCATTTGACACATCAGTGTCAGAGTGTTTAGCATCACAGCAAACATGAGTTACCTCTGTATGGCAAATGGACATACCAGTGCTATACCACTTAGAAGAATGTTTTATCAAAAACAATTAAAACCAGGCCTGAGGGCTGCAGATTAAAATCATCCACTTTTGGCTTTGTAGCATCACTTTCGACCCGTTAGGCACACAGAACTCTCTCATTGTTGTTACTGTTGCTAAGTATTGTCAAGTCGTAGATGACTCATAGTGACCCTACAAAAGAAAGATCTGAACACTTGTATAACTTTCATCGTTTCTCCAAGTAGAGAGCTGTAAGTTCTCATACCTTGTTGATGGGATTGTAAAATGGTTTGTACAATCACTCCAGAAGGCAGTTTGGCATTTACTCAAAAAGTTGAATATAGAAATTTCATATGGTCCAGCTATTCCACTACTAGAAATATACCCCAAGGAAATTATAACTGAGATACAAATGCAGCTTTGTACACCAATGTTCATATCAGCATTATTCACAATCACAAGAATATGGAAACAGCCCAAATGTCCAACCACAACTGAATGGATTGAAAATTTGAAGTACATTCACACAACGCAATACCATGCAGCACTTAGGAACAATGATTTTGAAAAAATATTACATAACTTGGGAGAATGTCTATCTGTGCTTCATTGACTTGACTGTGTGGATCACAACAAGCCATGGCTGACTCTGAGAAGAATGGGAATCCCAGAACATTTGATTGTGCTAATGTGAAGCCTATACTTGGACCAAGAAGTAGTCATCAGAACAGAGCAAAAAGACAATACATGGTTCAAAATTAAGAAGGGGGTCCATCAGGGATGTATTCTGTCTCCATACCTTTTCAATCTGGATGCAGAACAGATCATCCAAGATGCTGGGCTGTACAAGGAGGAATGTGGCACCAGGATTGGTGGAAGAATCATCAACAACCTGCATTATGAAGATGACACAACCCTGCTTGCTGAAACTAAGGACCTGAAGAGCTTGCTACAGAAGGTCAAGGATTGTAGCCTCTTATATGGATTGAAGCTCAACATCAAGAAAACAAAGATTCTCACCACTGGGCCAATTGGCAGCATAAGTATGCATGGTGAAAAGATTGAGATAGTTAACAGTTTTAGTTTGCTTGGCTCCACAGTCAACACTCTTGGGACCAGCAGCCAGGAAATCAGGAGACAAATTGCATTGGGAAAGTCAGCTGTGAAGGATCTCTCAAGAGTATTGAAGAGCAACAATATCAGGCTGGAGACTAAGGTGCGCCTGACCCAGGCTATAGTCTTCACAATTATGTGCTATATGTTAGAGAGTTGGACAGTAAATAGGGATGATAGAAAGAAAATTGATGCCTTTGAGCTGTGGTGCTGGAGAAGAGTGTTGAATATACCATGGACTGCTAGGAGAACAAACAGGTTTGTCCTGGAGAAGGTGAAGCTGGAATGCTCCTTGGAGTCAAGGATTCTGAAGCTTCATCTGAAATACTTTGGGCATGTTGCATGGAAGGACTGGTCCTTGGAGAGGGACATCATGTCTGGCAGAGTGGATGGGCGGCGCAGGAGAGGAAGACCCTCGATGAGATGGACTGATTCTGTGACTGGAGTGGTGGTAATAAGTGTGTTTGAGATGGCTTGGTTGGCACAGGATAGAACAGCGTTTAGAGCTCTTGTACATAGGGTTGCTATGAGTTGCAAGAGACTCGATGGCACATAACAACAACAACAACAACTTGGGAGAGTCTGGAGAGCATTATGCTGAGTGGATGAACTCAGTTCCATAAGAACAAATACTGCATAAGACCATTATTGTAAAAATACAAGGATAACTTGTAAAACGTGTGCTGGGTCTCAAAAGGGGAATGGGTGGAAGCAGAGAGATGAGGATGGGTAAGGGCGAAACCACAGGGTTTTACAATTTGGTGGGTGGAGGAAAGGGGTAAAGGAAATGAGAAAGATCTAGCGGAGACCTAAAAAAAGCCAGGGTAATGAAGGGTATAGTCCAATGGTGATTAATTTTATAAAAGTTAATGCATAGGAATGCTTGTTTGAAACACAATGTAAGTGAAGAAAAGTGTGAACACAATTTGTATAAACTTTGTAAGCAAACCAATATAAAATAATTTTTAAAAATAATGATAATCTGTGTGATTGGGTTGAGTCGATCCAGAAAATCTCTCTAGCTTATGTTTATACGATGAACAAACTCAATTCTATGTGCAGTCTTCATTTTCTTTTACCAGGTAACATAATAGATTCCCAGGTTCCATTCTTATCACAGTAGCCTATTAAAATATTCACAGAAGCCACAAGAAATCATAAGCTTTGTGTATCAGTGGTTTTTGTTCTATTTGCTGAATTTTCAAAACATAGAAACACCACCTCTGAAAGTCTCCAAACCTTTAAGTAATATTGTTAAGCCCTCAGTTACTAAAATCTGTCCCCTGCACAAGAAAACTGTGGTCTCTTCCCTTTATTTTAGTCCCTCTAGGCCTCCTCTCCTAACTACCATGCCCTGAATACCATTCACTGTAACTCCCATTGTGGACCTCCAACATGCCAAAGACTTGCCCTGCTTCATGAGAAAGCAAGGGGCATAATTTCCTTCAAACTGCTCTATACATCTCTACTCAGGTGGCCCACCAGCCGTGTTTCCACTGCTGGGGCTCACTAGATTCCTTGTGAAAATGGTTCTCTTCTTAGAGTCTTTGTGTACAATGATCCCTTTGCTGCCTCTCTTTTTTTTCCTTCAGGGAAAAAAAACTCAACAAATTGACACTTGGTAGAATACATGTAGCTCGTTAGACATAAACTCACCCACAATCCTATGCCAAGTCAATTTCAACTCATAACCCTGTAGGACAGAGCAGATCTCATCTGATTTCCAAGGCTGAAAGTCATTATGGAAACAAACTGCCTCATTTTTCTCCCATGGAGCAACTGATGGGTTCAGCAGTTGGCCTTTTGATTAGCAGCTGATCCTTTAATCATTGTGCTGCTAGGACCCTTTAAGACAGAAATTGAAGGATTTAAATCTCATATGTGTATAAACAAACACTATACATACACACACACACAAATGTGTATATTTAAATATACATATATATATGGAGGAGTAAGAGAGATTCATGTGCACACATGCATGTATGTACACATGGTATGTGTGTATATGCATGTGTCTTCTTGTGTACTAAGGAAACTGACCCTGGTATACTCACTTTACAGCTCATTCTTCTCAGTATAGGGGGACCCTGAAAGGTGGAATATCACACTCTTGATTTTGTTACTAATCAGCTGACAGACTCAGTCAGAAAGAGATTACCTTGAATGGATCTGACCTAATTAAAACAACTTTTAAAGGCAGGTTACGACATCAAAATACACTTATTTCCTGAACCAAGAGAAAGTAAACATCCATATTGTAAAAAACTTGAGGCCATGTAACAAACTGTTGGCGGCATCTAGGGACTCAGAGCTGTCCTTGGTTTATAGCCAGCAAAAAAGTGACCTACAACATAAAATCACAAGGCAATGAATTCTTTCCATAACCAGTGATCTTGAAACAGAACCCAAAGCCACAGATGAATAGCACAGCTGTGTTGCAATTGTTTGTTTTATGTAACCTTTTGCCTTGATACTTTGTACACACTGGTTGAAAGATTCCCCCCACCCCCCTTAATCCCTGAAGAATCACCATTGCTATAGTTTCTTAACCGAAAGATTTTGCCATTTTTGTCCAGGTTGACGTTTACAAGGTAAGCTGTGATCAACTTGGCTTGATAGTTTTTACCTAGACCAAGGTGGAAGGACAGAAAAAGTCAGGAAGATCCTCAACAAAATTTATTGATGCCCAGAAAAAGAGGAATTCAATGAAAAGTAACCAGACTGAAGGTAGAGTGTCCTGTCCAATATGATCCGAACACGAAAATACCCAGCAAATTTAGTCAAAATCCATATCATCAGAAAGAAAAGTCAGAGGTAGAAAAAAACCCGAAAGTTAGAGTCATGATTAGAGATTACATCAAACAAAGCACTAGAAATAGAGACCCAGGGAAAAGGATTGTGATAGTTAAAAAGGTTGTGATAGTTAAGGTGTGTGTCAGCTTGGTTGCTTATGATTCTCTGGTTTGGCAGTTGTGATCATATCCTTGATGAACTTTGATCTAATGTAACCAACCCTTTATATTTGCCATGAGTGGCCAATCAGTTGAGGGACACTGGAGGTGTGGTCTTCAGGAAGTATGTGAGGAGGTCTGGTGGAGACAACTTGCTATTTTTCTCAGTCTCCATCCTGCATCTGATGCCTCACATTTAGTTCCTTAAAGCAACAGCCGGCCCTATTTATTTTTAGGGTTTTTTTTT
>NW_006400926.1:0-12568 GCF_000299155.1 Elephantulus edwardii | reverse complement strand
CTAGTACCACGACCCCTTCTAAACCCAGCCTGGACTTCTGGCAGTTCTCTGCTGATGTGCTGTTCCAGTCATTTTTGGATAATCTTCAGTAGAATCTCGCTTGCATGTGAAATCAATTATATTGTTCTATAGTTACTGCACTCTATTGGGTCGCCCTTCTTTGGAATGGGATGACAGAAGGAGAATTAATGCCTCTGCACTGTGGTGCTGGAGAAAAGTATTTGAATATATCATGGACTGCTAAGAGAACAAACAGGTTCATCTCAGAGAAGGTGAGGCCAGCCTGTTCCTTGGAGGCCAGGATTTTGAAGTTTCATCTGACATACTTTGAACATGCTGCAAGGCAGGACTAGTTCTTGGAGAGGGATGTCATTCTTGGGAGGGTAGAGGAATGGCGCAAGAGAGGATGACTCTCGGTGAGATGGATTGATTCAACCATTGGGATGGGTATGTCAGAGACAATAAGACTGGCACAGGATACAGCAGGGTTTAGAGCTGTTGTAAACAGGATCGCTAGCAGTCACTGGTGACTCAATGGCACATAAGAATGTAACAAAAAATTTAAACAGCAAACAAACAAGAATTCTCATTTTTCATCTATCAAACCAGGAAAGTTTCTGTGTGTGCTTAAAGATACCCACTACCACATTGGTACCATCAAGATGAAGGACCAGATGGACTAGTATGGTACTCTCAGTAACATCAGTGTTGTTGTTAGCTGCCCTCGAGTCCACTACAGCTCTTAGTGACCTTATGAACAACAGATATGAGCTTTGCCCTATCCTGTGCCATCCTTACCATCTCTCATATGGACAAGGCCTTTTCTACAGTCAGTGTGTCAATCCAAGTTGTTGAGGATCTTCCTCTCTTTCCCCAACCCTGTGCATTTCCTAGCATGATATCTTTTTTCCAAGGACTAGCCTCTCCTGACAACACGCCCAAAATATGTGAAACAAAGTTTCACCATCCTTGCCTCTAAGGAGCACCATGGTTGCACCTCTTCCAAGACAGACTTACTGATTCTTTGGCAGTCCATGGGATATTCAGTACTCTTCTCCAACCCCACAACTCAATGGCATTGATTCTTCCTTCCTCTGTCATTTTAAATCACTGCTCAACTTTCAGATACAATAATAATAGACTATGTCTTGTATCAGGTGCACCCTCGTCTTCAAACTGATATCCTTGCACTTTAAGAACCTTGGGTAGGTCCTTGCCAGCAGATTTTTCCAATGTAGCCCATCTCTTGATTTCCTGACTTCTGTTACCATACGCACTGATTGTAGATCCAGGTAAAATGAAATTGCTGACTTCAGTCTTCATCAATCACGATGCTACTATTGGTCCAGTGGTGAGGATTTCTGTTTTCGTATTTTTTATATAGATACATATCATGTATTCTAGGCTCAATAATAAGCTCAATTCTATCCAAGATCCTTGAGTAGTCGCAGGACTGGGCAATGTTTCCTCTTGTGGTTTGTAAGGTTCCCCATGAGCCAGTGCTGACTTGACTGCAACTAATAACTAATGACTGTTTTAGGACAAATGGAGGAATTGTGGGACCAAAGATAAAGCATGTTTTTACTTCGTAGGGTACATCTTGTCAAACTATTCTCTCCAGTTCCAAAATATGCTCGTCTTTTCCTGTGGGGACCAAATCTGTCTTAGAGGAAATACAACCAGGGTGCTCTTAGAGGCAACGATGGTGAAACTTCATCTCACATATATTAGACATGTTCTCAGGGGGGGCTAGTCCTTGAAAAAGACATCGTGCTTGGAAAGGCATGGAGTCCGCTAAAGAGAAGACAAGATGACTCGACAAAGTGACCATAACAATGGGTTAAAGCATATCAGAGATGATGAGGATGGCACAGGACAGGCTGAGGCTCAGATCTGTTTTGGGCAGGGTTGCTATGAATTTTAGTCATCTTGATGGTACCTGACAACAACAAAAAGTAAGAACTTGCTCAGCATTTCTCAAGTTGAAAGAACTGAAAATTAAATTTGAGCCTCGAGTTGCAATACTGAGAGAGGCTATGGGAAAAATCTTGAATGGGCCAGGAAGCATCAAAAGAAAATGGAAAGAATATACAGAATCACTGTATCAAAAGGAATTGACTGGCACAAAAATATTTCAGGAAGTAATATACAATCAAGAGCCAATGGTAATGAAGGAAGAAATTGAAGCTGCAATGAATGAAGCACTCGCAAAAAATAAGGTCCCAAGAATCAACAGGATACCAACTAACATGTTTCAAATGACAGCTGTAATCCTGGACATGCTAACCAGTCCATGCTAGGAACTCTGGAGGCCAGCTGCCTGGGCTGCTGTCTGGAAGAGATCTCTATTTGTTCTCATTCCCAAGAAAGGTAAGTCAACAGAGTGTGGAAATTTTCAAACAATATCATGAATATCACATGCAAGGAAAATACTGCTGAAGATCAATAAAACATTGTTAGAATTAAACACAACGTAAATGAATTACTGAATAAAAACCGGTAAAAAATTTAAAAGCAAACAAACAAAGATATTTAGAATAGTACATAGATAGGGAACTGTCAGAAGTTCAAGCAGGATTTAGAAGAGGCCATAGCACCAGGGATATCACTGCTGATGTCAGATGGATGGAAGCAAAGAAGACCAGAAGCCTATCTATTTGTGCTTTATTTATTATGCAAGGGCATTTGACTGTATGGATCATAAAAAAGTCATGGCTAACACTGAGAAGACTGGGACTCCCAGAACACTTAATCATTTAATCACGCTCATGTGAAACCCAGACCAAGACCAAAAGGATATCGTGCAGAGTACTATATGGTTTAAAATGAAGAAAGGTGTGCATCAGGCTTGTGTCTCACTCCACACCTATTAGATCTGTATGCTGAGTAAATTATTTGAGAAGTTGGACTCTTATTAAGAAGAATGTGGCAATATGCAGAAGGCACAACATTGCTCGCTGGAAGTGAGGACATGAAGCTCTTGCTGCAAAAGATCAAAAATACAGCCTTCAATAAGAATATGTATTAAATCTCAAAATCATGAAAACAAAAATTCTCACCAATGGCCCACCAGGAAAACCATGATAAATGGAGGAAAAAGACTGAAACTTGCGATAACTTCATCTTACTAAGATCTGCAATTAACATTATTGGAACCAGCAGTCAGGAGATCAGGAAACATATTGCACTGGTAAAGTTTGCAGTCAGGAATCTTTTCAAATTATTGAGGGACAATGATGTTAGTTTGAGGACTAAGGTGTGCCTGCTTCAGGCCACAGTCCTTTCAATCACTTGCTACACTGCTGAGAGCTATACAAGGGATAAGAATGACAGAATTGATGCCTTTGAGCTGTGGTCTTGGAGAAGAGTACTGACTACCTCACGGGCTGCTGAAAGAACAAACAGACATGTACTGGAGGAAGTGAAGCCAGAGAGCTCTTCGGAGACAAAGATCATAAAGCTTCATCTCACATGTTATTAAGAAAAGCTATTCCTTGGAGAGTGACACCATGTTTAGAAAGGTAGAAGGACAGTAAAAGAGAGGAAGATCCTCAGCCAGGTGGACTGACCCTGTGACTGCAGGAGTGGGCTCGACTATGTCAGAGATTGTGAGGACGGCACCACACATGACAGGGTTCTATCTGTTGTTCATAGGGTCTCCATGAATCCTACTTGACTTGACGGCACCTAACAACAACATCATCCTCAGGACGTTAGCATTGTGTATTCTTTTTTAAACTCCTAGACTGGTAGTTTTAAAACTCACAGACGATTCAGTGATATCCTAGAGCACAGCTGACATAGAGTTATATGCCAGGCTATTAACCAAAATGTCAGCAGTTGGAATCCCCCCGCTGCACCGAGGAAAAGGATGAGCAGTCTTCTCCCATAAATATTTACGGCCTTGGAAACCATGACCTGAGTGGTATAAAATGTTCAGAGCTTGGCTGCTAATCGAAAGGCTGCTATTCCACTCAGAGAGGCCCCTCGGGAGAAAGGCATGCTGATCTGCTTCTAATAAGTCAGTTACTGACACCCCTATAGGGCCTCACCCTGTTTTGGTGCATATGAAAATGAAGTAGGACAGGACCCAGGACCACCTCCCAAAAGATCCAAGTACAATGCAAGACAGGCAGAATGGTACCTTTTTCCTGTACTAGCTGGTACCTGAACTACACGCCCAGATGAACAGTTTATGCCCAGAACAACTGCTCATAGCTTTGAACAAATTAACTTTGAAAGAATTCAAACCAGAGAATATCGCAGCAGCACATACATCCCATAGTAAGTGATGTCTCTTAAAGCAGAGACCTCTGCAGCAGATTCCACCTTAAAGGATTAGATGTGTGTGTGTGTGTGTGTGTGTGTGTGTGTGTGTGTGTGTGTGTGTTTAATTATCACAACCCCACCACCTGTGCAAGCCCATTTCTTGGAGTTCCCACCTCCCTTCATGAATAAACACCAACCCCTGCTCACCTACATCTCTTTATAACCCTGACGTTTCTTCTGTCCAAGGAACTCTTGTGTGGCTTATTTTCCTGACACTCTGCATCTCCCTGCTTAAAGCTTTTCCTTTCCTCTTTTTTAAAAAAATTTTGTTTTATTATTTTTTTTGTGTGTGTACAGTCAAATCAGATCTGACTGATACAGGAGGAGATTACCCCCTCTTCCAGCAGAGCATCTGGTGGATTCAAATCGTGTACTTCTGGGATTGCAGTGCAGCTTCTTGCCACTAGGCCAACAGAGCTCCCTCCTTTCCTCTTAATAAATGCTTTCCTTGTGTGAAAAAATAAAAAAATAAAAATGTAACCTCCCACTTGTTCATTCTTGTGGATGGCAGAAATTCCTGCCCCTTTGCAAAGCAGAGAACCTCCCTGGCTACAGTCCTGCACAAATGCAAACAGACTTCAAGGCAACTGATAGATCCAGTGATAAGGATTCACTTGCTCTCTCTGCCCTTTCTACCCATTCTCCAAGTGGCCTGCAGCCTTTGAATCCAAAGACTAAAGTACTATCAAAGTGTCCTTAGCTGGCTGCTTTTCTTGCTAATACCCAGGCCTTTGGACTCTACCAGTGTTATGTTGGAGAGAGAGCCCAAAAAAAAGAAGAGGTTACCTCTTCCTCCGCCCCCCCCACCTTGTTATACTTGTTCTGATTAGCTCCCATCCACGGCAGTTAGAGCATCCGGTATCTCATTCTCATGCCAGACTATAAGCACCTAGCAAAAATTAACCCAGAGCAAAGCTTGTATTATTAGCCCTTTAACCCCACCGAGGGCAAACACTATCTGCCTGGCATCTTAAGTATAAGTAGTAAAGAGGACCTCTGAGATGGGCAGATGCTGACCCACCCACCCAGGAGGACAAGACCAGCCTGCGTGTCAGCAAAGCCATTGCCACACTGTCCTCTCTGACCACAGCAGCGTTGAGGTTGGACAGTAGACACTGTAAAGCCGGAAAGAATCTGCAGAATTGGTGAGATTCCCTTCTGGGATTCGTAGAATCTGTTCTAAAGTTCAGACTCCTCTGTTTCTTTAACTCCAAGGTCCTGGGGTCCTGCTCACGCTCACTGTGGGGCCTGGGGTGAGTAGAGCTGAGACTCAAGAAGGGAAGGATTCAGGGCTGTCTTTGGGGATAAGGGAAAATCAATGACCTGCAGTGGGAAAGAGCTCTGGCTTGTCTCATAGGCTTGGACTTCAGAGAAAGTTGAAGGACAGACAGCGAAGGCATCACAGAAGCATGCTCTGCCCCTTGAGTGGTCCCTGTAGAGGTGACAGGCTCTGGAAACGGCTCTGTCTGACAGGTCAGAGTTACATGGCTGTAATTCTTGCTTTCCTCCCAATCTTCATGCTCCACCATCTTCTTATCTCAGGCTCTGTCATCTCCATCCTTGCTAGTATTCATGCCCTCCATGTGAATCATCTATCCTCACTCCCTTTTTTCATTCACATTCCACATTCTAGCTGTCAAAAACTAACATACAAAAAAAAATCCATTGCTATTAAGTCACAACTGACTCATCATCGCTGACCTTCCAGCTGTGTATCAGAGGCTTTACATATGCAGAGGAAACTGTCCATCTTTTTCCCAAAGAGCTTTCCACCTTTGGGTTGACAGAACAACTCCTTACTGACTAGACCACCAGAACTCCTATCAACAACCCCCCCTACTGGCTTCATATTCCAAGCTTCACCATTTCATCATGGCTACAACAGTGTCCCTAAGCAAAATAGATTGACGTGGTGACCATGACAATGGGCTTGGGCATGAGGAAAATCATGAGGATGGTACAGGAGAGGGCAAAGTTCAGGTTTTCTTGTTCACAGGGCCCCTCTAAGTCACAGGCAACTTTCGTCATTAGTTTTAGTTCTGTCTTTCTTTTGAGTGGAAGTTTATAAGTCATATTGGGTTTTCAGGCAAACTTTCATAAGCATTTTTGTAACTTTCATTATAATGATCATTTGGTTTCCATTATCTTAAGTCTTCTCCAATGAAGGTGTGCCTGATCCAGGCAATACTTGCTGTCTGTCAGAAAGTTGGACAATGACTAGGAATGACAGAAGGAAAAGTGATGCCTTTGAGCTGTGGTGCTGGAGAAGAGTGTTGACTATATCATGTACAGCTAGAAAAACAAACAGGTTTACTCTGGAGAGGGTGCAACCAGGCTGCTCCTTGGAGGAAGCAACTCTGAGGCTTTGTCTGGCATACTTCGGGCATGCTGCAAGGAGGGACCTGGTGCCAGGACTTGGTGAGGTATATCATGCTTGGGAGTATGGAAGGACAGCGCAAGAGAGGAAGATCTTCAATGAGATGAACTAACTCAGTGACTGGGGGTAGCAAAGGTAGGTGTGTCAGAGACAATAAGGTTGGCACAGGATAGAGACGGGTTCAAAGCTGGTGTACACAGGGTCGCTATGAGTTGCAGATGACAATAACAATAACAATAATAACAACAACCACAATCAATAAAGATTTATTCTTGTTGTTAGGTGTCATTGAGTCATGTATGACCCAGAGATACCCAATAAACAACACATCTGTGTCCTGTCCTCATCACTGTCCTGTGTCATTCTCATCTCCTTTACATATTTGAGCCATTGCTATACTCACTGTTGTCAATCCATCACTCTGAGAATCTTCCTCTCTTTTACTGACTCTCCACCTTTCCAAGAATGACAGCCCTTTCCAAGGAATAGTCTTTCCTAACAACATGCCCAAAACATGTAAGATCACTCTTTGCCATTTTTGCCACTAAAGAGCATTCTGGCTAACCTCTCTCCAAGACATATATGTTTGTTCTTTTGGAAGTCCATGACATATTCAATACTCTTCTCCAACACAAATCAAAGGTATCAATTCTTCTTCCATCATACAAGTGACTGAAAAGACCATGGTCTGAATCAATTGCACCTAAGGTTTTAAGCTTAGATCATTGTTCCTCAGTACTTTGGAGAGGTCCCTGACATCAGACTTCTGAAATGCAAAGTCTTTTCATTTCTTGATTGCTGGTACCAAGGATTTATTATAATAGATCCAAGAAAGACAAAATTGTATAAAAAATGTCAAGGGCAGCTTAAGAAGACAAAGCAAAGTATTCTTACAGAGTGTGCAAAGAGCTAAAGTTGGAGGATAAAAAAAGAAAGAACTCACAGCATTTCTCAAGTTGAAAGAACTGAAAAACAAATTCAAGCCTTGAGTAGCAATACTGAGAGATGCTATGGGCAAAACCTTGAATAGTCCAGGAAGTATCAAAAGAGGAGGGAAAGAATACCCAGACTAATTTGAACCAAAAAATAACTAAGACTGAAAAGTTTCAGGAAGCAGCATATTAACAAGAGCCAATGGTATGATAATGACCAAAAGGAACTGGCAGACACAGAAGAATTTCATGAAACATATGAACAAGCGCCTGTGGTGATGCAAGTTCAAACTGCTCTGGAAAAAAATGGTAAAAAAACAAGGCCCCAGGAATTGACAGTAAAGCAACTGACATATTTCAGCAAACAGATGCTGCCCTAGATGCACCAAATTGTGCCAAGAAATCTGGAGGACAACCACCTGGTCAACTGACTGGAAGAGATCTATATTTGCTCCCATTCCAAAGAAAAGTGAACCAACAGAGTGCAGAAATCATCGAATGGTATCATTAATATCACATGCAAGGAAGATTCTGCTCAAGATTATGCAGAAACTACTGGAATAGCACATCAATAGTAAACTGCCAGAAGTGCAGGCAGGGTTTAGAAGAGGCTGTGGTACGAAGGATATTGTAGTTAATATGTTAGATGGATCTTGGCTGAAAGCAGAGAGTACCAGAGAAATGTCTATTTGTGTTTCATTGACTATGGAAAAGCATTTGACTGTGTGGACCACAACAAACTGTGGCTGACTCTGAGAAGAATGAGAATCCCAGAACACTTGACTGTGTTTATGCAAAACCTTTATTTGGACCAGGAGGCCTTCATGGGACGAAATTGGGAAGGGTATATACCAGGAATGTGTCCTATCTCCATACCTTTTCAATCTATATGCAGAACAGATTGTTTGGAAGGCTAGGTTTTATGAGGAGAAATGCGGCATCAGGATTGGAGGAAGACTAACAATCTGTTATACAGATGACACAGCCCTGCTTGCTGAAACTGAGGAGGACCCGAAACACCTGCTGCAGAGGTCAAGGACTACAGCCTTCAATATAGATTGAAGCTCATTATCAAGAAAAAAAAAGATTCACACCACTGGACTGATTGGCAGCATCATGATAGATGGTGAAGAGCCTGAGATTGTTAATAGCTTTAGTTTGCTTGGCTCCACAATCAACACTCTTGGTACCAGCAGCCAGGAAATTAAAAGATAAATTGGACTGGGAAAGTCTGCTGTTAGAGACCTCTCGAAAGTACTGAAGAGCAACAATGTCAGTCTGGAGAATATGGTGCACTTGATGCAGTCACTTTCTATGCGTCAGAGAGCTGAACAATGACTAGAAATGATAGAATTGATGCCTTTGAGCTGTGGTACTGGAGAAGGGTACTGAATATACCATGGACTGCTAAGAGAGCAAAAAGGTTCATCCTAGATAGGATGAAACCACGATGACCCTTGGAGGCAAGGATTCTAAAGCTTCGTCTGACTTATTTTGGACATGTTTAAAAAAGGGACCAGTCCTTGGAGAGGGATGTCATGCATGGAAGGGTGGAGAGACAGTGAAGGAGAGGAAGACCTTTGATGATATGGATTGATTCAGTGAGTGGGATAATGGAGGTATGTGTGTCAGAGACAGTGAGATTGGTACAGGATAGAGCAGGGTTTAGGGCTGTTGTACATAGGATTGCTATGAATCACAGATGATTTGACGACACATAACAGCAGCAACAACAATAGTATGGAAGAAGTTCAAGCTGCACTGAAGACATTGGCAAAAAATAAGGCCCTGGAATCAATGGGGTATCAACAGATACGTTTCAACCAACAGATTCGGCCCTGATCGTGTTCACCAGTCTGTGCCAGGAAATTTGGAAACCTGGTTAACTGACCGGAAGAGATTCTTATCTGTTCCCATTAAAAAAAAATGTGGCCCAACAGAATGCAGAAATTATAAGTAAAGATTTTCCACCTTGGAAATCAGATGTAGGGTTCTCCATGAGTTGGAATCAAGTGGAGGACAATTAATTTTTATTTTTACTTGTTTTAGGGAGTATTTGAAAATGCACAGTTGCTCTTTTGTCAATCTATAGAGAGTGGATGCGAAGCCATTTGCAATGCATAAGCCCATCTTACTTGGTGAATTATGTGAACCTTGCCAAAAGACGCCAACGCTGTTGCTGTTGTTAGGTGGTCAAGTTAACTATGACCCATAGCAACTCTATAAAAAAGAGATGCAAAGTACCCAGTCCTGGACCATCCTCACATTCTCCTCTGCTTAAGTGTAGCAGTCACTGTCCAATCTATGCCAACTGAAGGGCTGCTTTTCTTCCTCTGACCTTGTACATTTCCCAGCATAATGCCTTTTCCCCAAAGACAGGCACCTCCTGACAACATGTCAGAAGTATGGGAGACAAAGTCTCATCATCTTTGCCTCCAAGGAGCACTTCCTCCTCATCTATTTCTCTGGCTTTATCTCTGACCTTGCTCCTTCCTGCTCACTCAACTCCAACTACACTGGTCGCTCTCCTGCCCAGCTGTTCCCTCCAAACACCCCATCACTCCTGGCTCAGGGCTCTGGCATCGATCCCTCCCATTCCTATGTTCACCCTCCTGTGGATGCGACTGAGGGGAGCTCCTTAGAGTGGCAGAGCCATGGGAATGCTGGTGGCTTTGTTCACAGCGCTTCCTGCCTCCTCCTGCAGCCTTCCTCCTGTGCACCTGCAGCAAGCAGATGTCAGCCCAGCTGCTCATTACGCCTCTCCCTCCCCGGGCCATGGAAGGGGACAACATCACCCTCTTAGTCCAGGGGATGCCCCAGGAGCTCCTCTCCTACAATTGGTTCCGGGGAGCAACCACCAACCAGGATGACCGGATCCTCAACTATGTTTTCATGAGCAACAAGTACACACCGGGACCAGCTCACACAGGCCGAGAGACAGGAAGCACTGATGGTACCCTGACTATCACGGATGTGCGCATTTCAGATGACGGTCTGTACACCCTGCAGCTCATTGATTTTGGCGAGAGCAGTACCCACCAAACGGTGCTGCTTGTCTCCGGTAAGGGCCTCTCTTTGTGGGGGTGAATGTTTGTTGGAGGTGCAGTCAGCAGTAAACCACAAAGTCAGTCAGCTCACTTGTTACAAAGCAGAGCTGCTCCATAAAGTTTTGGGATTCATTTTGTAATGACTTAAACCTCTAACCCCACTGCCCTGCAGCTGACTGTGAATCCTGGTGATTCTGCAACAGGTTTCTGAGGCTGCAAATCTGTATGGGAGGAAATGACCCATCTTCCTCTCAGGGAGCTGCTAATGGATCCAAATAACAGATCTTTCAGTTATAGTGATAACACACTGTGCCAACCAGGGTTCTTGAATCATCACTTGGTTAGCACACATGTTCTTAAGAGCCCTGGTGGTGCAGTGCATAATGTGCTAGGCTGATAGCCAAAAGGTGGGAGGCCAGGTGCTTTACAGGGTAAAATGATCCATCTTTCTCTCTCAGGGCAACTGGTGGGTCTGGGAAACATGAGATAGTGCAGAGAAGACACAGTCCAGATCGCTGCTCACAGGGTTACTAGGAGTTGGAGTCAAGCTGACTGCACCTAACAACATCATTACTAAAGTAACACAGGCCTATGCATGCATGTTTTTCTTCAAGTGTTCTGCACCATGCTCCAGATGGATACTTTCACATAACATCTACATTAGTGTCCTAACCCAAACAGTTGTTGTGTGCCATTGAGTTGGAACTGGCCCATTTTTTTTATCTTCCAGTGGCTTTTCAGACTTAGTAAATAGCACGGGAGGAGATTGCTCATCCTTCTCCCACAGAATCATGAGCACAAATATTTTCCAACAGTTGCCATTAAGAAGTAGTAGACTGCATAGCTTCAAATGTTGGTAGGTACTTTGAGTTTACCACTGTTCAGTGACTCTATGAACAGATGGACGCTATAAAAGGACATGCCTTTCGTACTGCCAGGTGGGGGACAGAAGTCCAGAGTCCCCACTGGGCCTCTGCTGGCACCTATCCCTGCTGGGTGTGAGGAAGGCAGGGCCTCTGCTGGCACCTAACCCTGCTGGGTGTGAGGAAGTTAGCCACCTTGCGTGTCCTCTGCTAACTACTTATCCCTGTGTCTCTAACGACACCAAGTGGGGAACGTGGCACCTGAAGGTGGAGATGAAAGCCCCAGCCTCCCCTGAGGACTTCTCTGCCACATCTCATCAGAGAGGAGGGCTGCAGAGCTGGGAGTTCAGGCTCCATGCCTGCAGGGCAATGGTCAAGGTCAGCTTTTTCTGGGCTGTTTCACAGCACTAGCATGGTTATTTCACTCATTCATTCACGCATTCACTGAGGAGTCAAACCAATTCATAGCTGAATCTCCAGAGGAATTCTGAAGCTGTAAATCACAATGGAGGAGACTGCCCATCTTTTTCCCCACAGGCTGCTAGTGGACCCCGCATGCCCCTGGGCTAGCAGCACAGCTTTCTACGGACTAATCTGCCAGAGCTCCATGTATCTTGTTGCTTCTACTACTACTGTTATTGCTACGTATCTTCGAGTCAGAACAGACTCTGTGGCTGACCCTCCTGTGAATTTTCAGAGGCAGTGAATCAAATGAAAGCAAACTTCCCATGCTTCTCCCCTGAACCAGCCGGTGGATTTAAACTGCATACCTTTGGGTCTGCAGTGCAACTTCTTACAAGTAGGGCACCACAGCTCCCTGCACTCCTCCTCTTCCTCTTCCTCCTCGTTGCCAGAGTCAGAACCAACATTCAGCTGATCCTCTTTCTAAAATCACACTGTTTCATCTTTCTCCCTTAAAGTTCGCATCATTGGAATCCCAGAAAAGGAAGAAGCAAGTAAAGGCACTGAAAAAGTTGTGGAAGAATTACTAGAGGAAAACTTCCCAGACATAATGAAGAA
>NW_006400925.1:11938-12508 GCF_000299155.1 Elephantulus edwardii | reverse complement strand
GGGGGGTCTGCGGGGTCTGGCGGCTGTCGTGTGGGGCGCCCACTTCAGCCAGTCAGATCCGAGCCTCTGCTTTGACCTTTCTGCCAGAACGGATGTCACGTGCTTCTGGCATCTCTGATTACTTGGGACGATGGGGGGGGGCGGGTCTGCGGGGTCTGGCGGCTGTCGTGTGAGGCGCCCACTTCAGCCAGTCAATCCGAGCCTCGCTTTGACCTCTCTGCCGGAACGGATGTCACGTGCTTCTGGCGTCTCCGATTACCTGGGAAGATGAGGGGGGTCTGCGGGGTCTGACGGCTATTGTGTGATGCGCCCGCTTCAGCCAGTCAGGTCCGAGCCTCTTCATTGACCTTTCTGCTGGTACGGATGTCATGGGTGACTGGAATGCAAATGTCGGGAACAAAGGGGAAGATTCAGTAGTTGGAAGACATGGACTCGGTGACAGGAATATAGCTGGAGAGAGAACGATCGAATTTTTCACAATCAATGACTTATTCATAGCAAATATATTTTTAAGAGGCATAAACGCAGGTTATATACCTGGATTTCACCTGATGGCATGCATAGGAATCA
>NW_006400925.1:7861-9763 GCF_000299155.1 Elephantulus edwardii | reverse complement strand
TTAGGGCTGTTGTACATAGAGTCGCTATGAGTCGCAGGCGACTCGACGGTACATAACAACAACAACAACAACTAGAAAGACTCACTTTTGGGGATTTTAAGCTAATCAGTGTTTTGTTTTTATTTTTTAAATCAAGTCAGTAAGGATGTTTATCAAATGTACCATGATACTTGCTTGTAACTTTATTCCAGAGAGAATTGCTTCTAATATTTCGCTGTATTTGCACATCTTCCTTTGCTCTAGAAGGGAGCTCTTGTGACCTAGTTGGTAAGGAGTAGTGCTGCCAACCCCAAAAGGCAGATGTTTCAACACCCATCACCTGTTCCACAGGAGAAGGATAGAAAATGTCCCATGTTATTTATATCCTCTGAGAACCCACTTCAGGTTCAGCTATGAGTTCCACCTTCATGGCAATGAACAACAGTAACCTTTATTATAAATACATCAGTGCATACTTTCCATTCACTAAACAAACTTGATAGCATAGTCCATAGGAGTTTCACTGAAATTCTTTGGTGTCCCAAATATGCCAGTGGCTGCACTGGAGAGGGACAGGCAGTCTCTGTCTATTGTGATAATACTGTTATGTACTGTCAAGTTGGAACCAGCCCATGACTGGTCCTCCAGTGGGTTTTCAGAGGCAATGAGTCACACAGGAGGAGATTGCCTGTCTTTCTCCTACAGAGCACTTGGTGGATTTCAACTACATGCCTTTGGTTTGACAGCATTGATTTTTACCACGAGGCCACCAGACCTTCCTCTGTTGTGATACACCGTCTCGGAAACCTGATGGAGTGTCAACCTAAGTTGAAACCAATTCCATTGCAGTGAGTTTTGAGACTGTATAGCAGAGATTTAAATGCTTTTGATCAATTATTGATCAGAACATTCCAAAATATTTGCCTTGATGAAATGGAGAATATAGGGATGATTAAGCTACATGAGACTCGAAATAGGTGGAGGGGATAGACATGCACATAAATGAAGGAAAAGCATTTTGGGAAAATGATAAAGGGGGGGAGGGTTCTGCAGAGTAAGGATTGCTGACTGCTAACCTTGACCATGATCCTCACACTTAACATCTTTATTCTGATCTAATCTTGAACTTAACAATGACCTAGACTGACCTTAACCCTCAATTACATCTTCACACCATGAACTTAACTCTTGACTCAGCATCCTAACCTTTATCTCATCCTTTTCTTACTCTTAACCTTACTCTTACACTTATTCTTTAACCCTGAGCCTTACTCTGAACCTGACACACAGCTTGAACACCCAGACTATCTTCTGATTATGTCCTGTAAGTTTAACCCTGATTGACCCTGAATCTGATCTTGAATGCCAGATTAACTCTTACTTGGACTTTGACGCTCAAAATGATCTTGATCTCAGGGTAACTCACCTTGGTCTTAGTAATAATACAATCAGATTAATCATGAATCTGACCTGGACTATCATCCCTTTCCTGAGCTTCACCTGACCCTAATCCTTACTGACCCTGCACTTGGTTCCAACTTAAACTTGAACCAAACTTTTTAATTTCCTTTAATGGAATTTTACAGAGACTTTGGATTTCCATTCATTCATTGTTCCACACTTTTCTCCCTGCCCACCCCTCCCCTGAGTTCACTGTCTGAAAATTTAAAAAAAATAATAAAATAATAGGAAAGGTATGTATGTTCCTATCCCAAAGAAAGGTGACCCGACAGAATGTGGAAACTACAGAACAATCTCACTGATTTCACATGCAAGTAAGATTTTACTGAAGATTATCCAAAAACGCCTGGAACAGCACATCAACAGAGAACTACCAGAAGTACAGGCTGGGTTGAAAAGGGGTCGTGGGACTAGAGATATTGTAGCTGATGTTAGATGGATCTTGGCTGAAAGCAGGGAATA
>NW_006400925.1:3383-6911 GCF_000299155.1 Elephantulus edwardii | reverse complement strand
GACTGGGATAATCAGGATGGGAGTGTCAGAGACAGTGCGATTGGCACAGGACAGAGCAGAGTTTAGGGCTGTTTTACATAGGATCGCTATGAGTCGCAAGCAACAACAACAACATGTATCAGGGTTCTATCCTTTCTCCTTACCTGTTCAATCTGTATGCTGAGCAAATAATTAGAGGAGCTGGATTTTATAAAGAAAAACGTGGCATAAGGATTGAAAGAAGACTCATCAACAACCTGCATTATGCAGATGGCACTACCTTCCTTACAGAAAATGAAGAAGATTTGAAATACTTGTTGCAGAAGATAAAAGATCACAACCTTCAATATAGAGTACCTTTCAACATCCTGAAAACAAAAATCTTCATCACTGGGCTAATAAGCAACATCATGATAGATGGACAAAATTTTAAAGTTATCAATGATTTCATTTTACTTGAATCCACAATCAACATTGATGATAGCAGCAGTCAAAACCTAAAAAAAAATATATTACATTGAAAAAATGTGCTGTCAAGGACCTCTCCAAAGTACTAGAGAGCAATGATGTCCGTTTAAAGAGTAAAGTGCATCTGGGTCAAGCCATAGTCTTTTATATGCATCTGAAATTTGGGCTAAGGATAAGAGAAGAAGAATCCTTTGAGTCATAATGTTGAAGGAGAGTGCCAAAGGAACAAACGTCTATGTCTTGGTGCTCCTTGGAGACAAGGATGGTGAAAGTCGGTATACTATATTTTGGGCATGTTGTTGGGAGGGGTAGATTGTTGGAAAAGACCATCATGCGTGGAAATGTGGAGGGTCAGTGAAAGAGAGAAAGACCCCCAGTGGATTGTTAGAAAGCGTGAGGATGGTGCAGGATAGGGCAAGGTTCAGATATGTTGTTCATAGAGTCACTATCAGTTGTAGTCCACTCGCGATAGCATCTAACCACAAGTACATTACTTATATCTGGATATAACTTTTTTAAAATCAGTTGATACAGGCCTGTCATTTACTTATTTCACTTATTGTATTTTGCACATGTTTAGAACATATAGATGTAGCACATTTTACATTCAACTGCTGTACTTTTCCCCCCTTTAAACTCATAATTATGGAACAAAAATGGACTCTTGCTGACCCTCCAGTGGGTTTTCAGAGGCTGTAAGTCACAAGAGAGGAATTACCCATTTTCCTTCCTTGGAGCCACTGGTTTAAGGTCTAAAAGACCATCCGGATTCCCTAAGGATTCCATTTCCGGGGCTCCCCAATATACAAAAAACTTGGTTTAGTCTTTGTCTCCAGTTTCTAGAAAACAGCCCCTGGAATTTCTGCAGCAATTGAGGTGTCTTTGTTTTCCTAAAACAATCCCGAAACAACTAAACATGTGCAAACAAACTGGGTGTTCCTAACATATGCGTAGAAGTCCTGGACTGGTGAAAGCAGCTTTGCACAAAAGAAGGTGGGGGCGGCTAAGGTCTGTTGCTGAGACCTCTCTCAGACATTACCTGATACATGTCTTAGTTCATATATTTTCCGATTATAATAAATGAGTAACTGGGGCTCTGGTGGCCTAGTCCATAAGAAGTTGTGCTGCTAATCCGAGGATTCTCTGATGGTTCAAATGCAACAGCTGCTCAGAGGGAGAAAAATGTCCCTTCTCATGTGGTTTACTGCCTTCAAAAACCAGTGAGGAAGTCAGCTGTGAGTTCAGACTTAATAGCAATGAGTTTGAGGCTCTGGATTTTGTGTACGGTTCTAGAAATTAATAAACTCCCCAACAAGAAATTAATACTTTCTCCAAAGATAATCTGGTTTAGCTCAAGGCAGAACTAGATAAATTGGTATTAGAGAAATTGATACAGGCAGTTAAATTTTTTTTTAAGTTTTTTGGTTTGTTTGGGTTTTTTTTTTTTTTTTTTGAAGCTCTAGCTCTGTGTGACTGAGAAAGGGCGTAGGCAGTTAAAGAAGAAGGGTAGAGTTCTAACTGTGACCTAGCCTCAGGGACTCAGGGATTAGAGAGAAAGGGCCTGGCTGGCTACTCTGGAGTGCCCCTGAGCCTACAACTCTTCAGGGACCTGGCCCCAGAAGCTAATGATGTTTTGACTTCACTTCTGATGATTGAGAATGAAATCTGGCCTAACTCTGAATGGTAAGTGAGGTTTAAAGTGTCACAGAAGTGACTGGCAACTAGGATTGTGGAGACGTGGGAAGGTAAAGCCTAAATCCATTTCCGGCTGAGATAGGCCTCATGCTGATCTTTGCCACTTGGCAATAAATGTGGGGCTTGCTCACCTTGTCCTTTTTGTAATGCTGTTTGTCTCTCCTCTTTGATCAACATGCAAGTTATTTCCAATCTTTATAATAGCAAGATTCATTCTACTAAATATCTTTGTATATATGTCATTGTCAATTTGTGAAAGAAAGTCAAGAGAGTAAATTCTTAGAAGTGCAATTATTGAGGGAGCTCTGGTAGCCTAATGGCAAGAAGCTGCACCGCAATCCCAGAGATATGCAGTTTGAATCCACCAGATACTCCGCTGGAGAAGGAGGGGCAATCTCCTCCTGTGCCAGACAGTACACACAAAAATATAATTTAAATAAATTTAAAAAAAGAAGTACAATTATTGGTTCTAAAGAGTGTTCACATTTAAAATCTGGCTGTTGTTCGTTGTTGAGTATCTGACTTGGAATCACTCCATAGCTGATCTTCCAGGAGGTTTTTGGAGGCAATAATTCACATGGGAAGAGGTTGCCTATCTTTCTCCTGCAGTGTGGTTGGTGGATTAGAACTATGTACCATGGACTGCCAAAAGGACAAATATGTGTCTTGAAGAAGGTGCAACCTGAGTGCTCCTTGGAAGCAAAAGTGATGGAGTTTTGTCTCACATACTTTGGGCATGTTACTAGGAGAAGGACATCATTCCTTGAAGAGGGACATCATACTTGTAAGGTGGAGGGGTGACCAAAGAGAAGATGCTTGACCAAGTTGGTTAACATGGAGACTATGGCAATGGGCTTGAGTGTGTCAAAGACTTGACTGTAGGTAGGACAGTGTTCACTGGGTCACTACTCGACTCAATGGCACCTAACAACAACCTTTGTGTTGGCAGCATGGTTGCTTAACACTAAGCCACCAAAGATCCCTCACTAAGCCACAGGAAATCTGGCTAGTTATGGCCAAATTAAGAGGAACCCTCGAGGTACAATGTTGAACTACTAACCTAAATGTTGACGATTTGAATCTACCAGTTGCTCAGCGGACAAAAGATGAAGCCTTTTGCCAAACTTCCTTCTAGAATGTTGTTTGAATTTATACTTCCCTGCAGTAATTGTTGTTTGTTGTGTGCCCTTGAATCAAAACGAACTTATAGCTGACCCTCTAGCAGGTTTTCAGAGGCAGTAAATTGCAAGGGAGGAGATTTGTCATTCCCTGCAATGACAATCTTTTAGTCTCATCTCTTTGGTAGGACCTTGGGTATATTTCTCTGAACTACTTCTGTTTGGATCCAGGAAAAAAATCATTATCTTTTTTTAAAAAAAATTTATT
>NW_006400925.1:1920-3030 GCF_000299155.1 Elephantulus edwardii | reverse complement strand
TCCTTGTTTTTCAATGCAGCATAGTATTCCATTGTGTGAATATACCACAGCTTCTCTAGCCATTCATTTATTGATGGGCACTTAAGTTGTTTCCAACTCCTTGCTATTGTGAAAAAAGCCACCATAAACATGGGTGTGCATATCTTTTTTTATAACTCATTACTATATTTCCTTTTTAGATATATCTTTTATCTCTGACATATTATAATAAAAATTCTCTTTCTATTCTTTCCTCTTCTAATGATTTCATTATACTTAAAGCTGCTGAACAATGTCTATGTCCATCTACAATAAGAATAATTAAGCAAGTCTTTCTTGAGTTATTCTTGTATGTGAGGGGGTTTGAGTCTCTATGTTTGTTGAAGATTTTTGAGTATTTTTCTTTACCGTTTTTTTTAAAATAACTTTTTGCATTCTTCATGAATGATGACCTTCTGTCATTCTACAATTCATCTAGTTTTTTACCTTTAGTGTTTAATCCATCAAATTTCTTTTCTACGTAGTTGTGTTGTTTTTTTTGTTGTTGTTGTTTTCTTTTTGGTTGCGGTGTGTGTGTGTGTGTGTGTGTGTACCATCAAATCAGATCTGACTGGTACAGGAGGAGATTGCCCCTCCTTCTTCAGCAGAGCATCTGGTGGATTTGAACCATGTACCTCTGGGATTGTAGTATGGCTTCTTGCCACTTGGCCACCAGAGCTCCCTCTACATAGTTTTTAAATTCAGATAAGGTAAACTCTTGGTTGCATTTTAGCTCTAGTGCTGAAAATGATGCGGTATAGTTCAATTTGTATTGATTGAAGTTAGGAATATGCATAAAGCCATTTTAACTTTGAGAAAAAAATTATCTTTATTATGAAATCATACATGTGCCTAAAAGGTAAAAAATTGTCTTTCCAGAATCTGTAACTTCAATTTTCATGTAAGAATGGAAAATGGGACACACCCCTGCATCTCTGACCTGGGACCCCCATCTTCAGGTACTGCATTGCTCCCCCCCGACCCGGCTCGCCCCCGGCCTCCACCCAGCACTGAACTTTGGGACTGGCCAAGGGCTGTGCGCAGGCACAGTGAACGGTGGGAGTGGACTTGAATCGGGACACACCCCTGCAT
>NW_006400925.1:0-511 GCF_000299155.1 Elephantulus edwardii | reverse complement strand
CGCAGTGAACGGTCAGAGTGGACTTGAATCGGGACACACCCCTGCATCTCTGACCTGCGACCCCCATCTTCAGGTACCGAATTGCTCCACCACGACCCGGCTTGCGCCCCCCCCCCGCCAGGTCTGAACTTAGAGACTGGCAAAGGGCTGTGTGCAGGCGCAGTGAACGGTGGGAGTGGACTTGAATCGGGACACACCCCTGCATCACTGACCTGCCACACCCATCTTCAGGTACTGCATTGCTCCCCCCCGACCCGGCTCGCGACCCCCCCAGAGCTCTGAACTATGGGACTGGCCAAGGGCTGTGCATAGGTGCAGTGAACGGTGGGAGTGGACTTGAATCGGGACACACCCCTGCATCTCTGACCTGCGACCCCCATATTCAGGTACTGCATTGCTCCCCCGTGACCCGGCTCGCGACCCCCCCGGAGGTCTGAACTTTGTGACTGGCCAAGGGCTGTGCGCAGGCGCAGAGAACGGTGGGAGTGGACTTGAATCGGGACACACCCCT
>NW_006400924.1:2920-12588 GCF_000299155.1 Elephantulus edwardii | reverse complement strand
CGTAAGTTTGATTTTTGTTGTGTACTGTAAAGTTGGAACCAATCCAAAGCTGACCGTCTGGCAGGTTTTCAGAGACAGTTCATTGTATGAGAGGAGATTGCCCACCCTTCTCCCATGGAACATCGTAGACACTGTAATAAATTAATTGTATTAATCAATATTAATTCATGTTATAAAATGAAATGATTGGATGGAAAACAAGCATGACTTGAAACTATCACTCAAATAAAGTAATAGAAGATATATCAAAATCCTCACCTCTGTACCCTTAACTCCGACCTTGTGTGGAAACAGGAGATCTCTTCCATTCTATTAATGAGGTCATACCATTGTAGGGTGGGTCCCAAACCTAATCTGTTCTGAACAGTGTCTTCTAACAAGAGCAGACATGAACACATATATGGGAAGACAGACACTGTGTGAGGACCATCTACATGTGTGCAGACACCAAAAAGGAAGAGAAAGGGTCACAGAAAGCTCAGCATGACTAAGACCCTCATCTGAATTTTAGCCTCCAGAACTGTAAGGAAATACATTTTGCTTTTTAAAGCCACTCTCTTCTGCTGTTGCACCACAGCAGCTGAAGGAAGGACACTAAGACAGAGACTGTGGGAGAGGAGCATGACAGGCAGACGAATCAGCAGGCGCAAAGGACTGAAGATGGGAGACCGCCTGGCCCTGCTCAGAAGGACCCGGTGGATGACCAAACACAAGTTTTCACCTCCAGGTAACCTGACATTCAACTTCACACTACTGACGCACCTCTGAGCTGTGCCCAGACCCGGAGACAGAGACTTTGTGGTGAATACTGCCTGGTGATTCCTTGCTGCTAGCCTGCAGTCCATCCCAGAGAGTATCATGGAGAGTCAGCTCCAGATCTCAAGACCAGATGAGGCTTCCACTCAGCTCTGAAAGAGCAGAATCAGCCAGAGAGACTATGCTGGAGACACCTATTGTCCCCGAGTGTGGCAGAATCAGCCACAGAGAATAAGCACAAGGTCAGTCCCTTACTGGTAGTGAGGTATGAAAAGACAACTGTAGTGGGAGACGGGTGAGAGGCAGGATCACATTGTCCATGTGGACTGGGAGGGTGGCGTGCATACACAGACTTGCTCTTCCCAACTCTGGTCCATTCATTTAGGCAACGAAGCTTGAAATTCTGCATAAAGACTTGAGCATCCCACTCCAAACTCACTTCTGCCCCCACCTCATCCTCCCTTGTCTGCTCCAGCCACACAGAGCTCCTTTCTGTTCTAGGATCTGCCCTGTTCCTTGCCGTCCATCCTCTGTGGGATTCTCCCTGCCTACAGGGCTGCCCCATACCCAACCCCACCTCTCCAAGCCCACACAATACTCGTTCAGCCTTCAGGTCTCAGTTTAACTGTCACCCCACAGAAGCTGTCCATAATACTCTCCTTCCAAATCAATTCTCTCACAACCTATTAATCTCTTTTACTGAAATTTGTGATGCACTTATCAAAGTTAGCAATTAAATATCTATTTGTGCATTTTTCTATTTTAATTGTGATTTTAAGTTAGGTTTACAGTGTATTTTTCTTCAATCATTCATGTCCTTTTTTTCCTATAGCATCAAGCATAACACGCACTCTGTCTGCCTATCTATTCACTCCATGTGGTCTTTCCCTTCACTCATCCTAATAAGTGTTTCATTTCATTTCTTTCATTGTCATTGAGTCAGAACGGACTCATAGCTATCACTTCAGGGGATTTTTGGAGACTGTAAGTTACATGCGAAGAAATTATCCATCTTTCTCCTAGAGTTCCGCTGGTGGATTCGAACCACTGGAGAGTTGGAGGCACAAGCCTTTGGGTTATTAGCACAACTCCTTGGGGACTATGCTACCTCATTCATTTTCTACTCCCTTCTCCTCTTCCCCAGGAACTATATTGGAGCGATACTCTCTGTAAACCTTTCTCTAGCTTTTGTTAACAGTGTCCACTCATGGTTTGATAACAGTCTTATAAAAGATAAATCAGTCTTTGAAGAAATGTGACCAGAATGCACCTTAGACGTGAGGGTGGTGATAATTCTGCTCACTTACTTTGGGTATGACAACAGTTGTAGAAAGGTTTCAGGCCTTTTGTTCATAGGGTTGCTATGAGGCATGTTTGACTCAATGGCAATCAACACCACCACCACCACGTTGGGTATATCACCAGGAGAAACCAGTCACTGGGAAAGCAAGCTGTGTTTAGTAAATAGAGCATAAGTGAAAGTGATAGAAACTCTCAATGAGATTGTCACAATTACTGCGATGTTGTTGTTGTTGTTGTTGTTATGTGCCGTCGAGTCATTTGCAACTCATAGTGACCCTATGTACAACAGCCTTAAACCCCTCTCTACCCTGTGCCAATCACATTGCCTCTGACACACCCATCCCGATTACCCCAGTCACTGAATCAATCCACCTCATAGAGGGTCTTCCCCTCCTGTGCTGTCCTTCGACTCTACTCAGCATGATGTCCCTCTCCAAAGACCTGTCTCTCCTTGCAATATGTCCAAAGTATGTCAGATGAAGCCCCAGAATCTTTGCCTCCAAGGAGTAGCCTGGTTTAACCCTCTCTAGGGTTAAGAGACACTGGACACAGAAAAAAAAAAATTGTCAGCAGTTGACGATGTTGGAATCACAGGAGCGAAGAAAGCTTCAGATACAAGCTGTCAGGTCATGGGATGGACAATAGGAGATTAATTCTGAAGGCATTTGGTAGAAGTGAAGGGGTATCCTGCTGGAGGGTGGAGCTGGGAAATATGTGGGTCAAGGCACTGGGATAAGGGCAGGGACTACACTGTAACTAATGGTTAACTCCACAATGAGGGATTTATCTTTCATTGCTCCACAAATTGCTGTCTGTCAGATACTCCTAAACATTCAGATTAAGACAGACTAGGAAGAAGGATTGGCCATCCACTTCTGAAATAGCAGGCCTCTGAAAACCCTATGTAATTACTGTGATAGTGGGCTCAAATATACCAATGATTGTGAAGACAGTGCACACGGGAAACTATTCTGTCATATACCAAGCCGTCATTATCAGAGCTGACCCAACAGCAATAACCAGCAAACCTCTGTCTCCCCCAGTCCACCAAAAGTGTGGGTGCACATGCTACAGCTTTTTTATCCTCCCCCATGCACCCAAGGTCAAGCAGCAATTTTTTGTTGTTGTTATTGTTGTTAGGTGCAGTCGAGACAATTATGATCCTATGAATTGAAACTCTGCCCTATCCCACACCCTCATCACAATCTCTGCCATGCTCAAGCCCATTGTTACGATTGCTGTATTAATTCATCTTGTTGAATAGTGCAGTTGTTACTGTTGTGTACCATCGAGTCAGAACCGACCCATAGCTGACCCTCAGGCGGGTTTTCAGAGGCGGTTGATCATATGGGAGGAGATTGTCCATCCTTCTCCCATGGAGCAGCTGGTGGCCTGGAACCACATGCCTTTGTGATTGCAAAGCACCTTCTTTGCCACTAGGCCACCATAGCTCCCTGAATAGTGCAGAGCATACATGAATATTTAAATGAGTGAATGAACACATGAAGGAAGGCATATACGAGATGGATGTTATTATGCATATTCACATGACAATCAGCAGGATTAGTACTTTCAGTTACCCACCTTTGAATTCCCAGCAGTGACCCACCCTGCCCTTTGAATGTCACTGGCATTTTTAACATCATTATGATGATTTATAATGATAACAGTCATTACAGTCATAAACCACCTGACTTTTTAGGGGGGTTATATTGTCTAACAGAGATTAGGGCCAGAAGAGCAGGAATCTGGATGATTTTATCCACTGCATTGTCCCCTGCACTGAGTCTCAGGCATGCACCCTGTGCAGTCTTCATAGGAAACTTCCCTTTGCTTTTCCACACTCCTTTGGGATGTATATGAAATGAAGTTAGTGTAGTAAGTCCAGAGAAGCCATATGACTTGTAAGCCAGGAACAGCTAGTGACTAGGACTATGGCAGGGCCCTGAACTCCAGCATCTGGGCAATTCACAGGGTTCCAAAGCGGGCAGAACTGCTTCTTCCACTTCCAACTCTTGCAACTTTTCTGCAAAGCACAGATACAGTGGAAGATCATCTCTGTGCCAGGTTCACATGGAGTTCTCCCACCTTATGTAGGCCCAGTTCTTGGCTGGTATAATCATTTAAACACTTCACAACTTATCAAAAGTTTGGTGGTTAGAATCCACACAAATGTGCCTTGGGATAAAGGTCTCCTGATGTGCTTTTAGAAATCAGCCATTGAAAATTTTAGAGAGTATTTAACTCTCAGACTCATTGCCATCGACTCAAAGCAAACCCTCCAGTATTCAGAGGCTGTAATTCACGTGGGAGAGGCCGCTTATTCTTCCATCTTGGAGCTGCTGGTAGATTGGAACTGCCAAACTTCCTTACAGACTATGCCCCCAGGGATCCCTCCTAGAACAATCCTTCTCTTTAACCCCAGGTCTCATGAGTCTGAAACCACACAACAGTGACTGTTTGGATTTTTGTTTTGTTTGATTTTTTTTTTTTTAGTCAAGGCCTCACTGACTAGCATTTTAAAAACAAAATTAAGAGGAAATTTCCATATTATATTTGGACCCATAGCCAGAGTCCCTTGGCCTCACTAACCAATAACTCTCATGATCTTAGGCAAAGTCTTCCCTTCATTCATTTATTTCATTATTTTGCTGTTAATCACCATGGAATTGACTCTGACATATGGCTATAAAAGAAGAAATAGGCAACTAGTTATCTCTAAGGGAGTTCAGATAGCTGAGTGGTAAGTAGTTGCACTGTCAACCCAAAGGCAGGCAGTTCTAATTCACCAACTGATCTTCAGGAAAAAGATGAACAGTCTCTTCCTGTGCTATTTACAGCCTCTGAACTCAATGGCAATGAAAGTATTATCTCTAGTTGTGCTGTCAGAAACCCTAAAAATTGGCTTTTCTAGCCTTTGTGTTAACCCTCATTAGAGGGAGTAGGGGGAATAGTCTCCAGCTATCTTATCTGTGGACATATAATCTTGTAAATTATCAGCTGTGGGACCAATATAAGACAGAGAGCTTTCCACACTGTGAGGTACCCTGGTGTTGGTAGTAGAGGGAGGCTGAAGAGACAGCAACTCTGCTATGAACAGACTGTGGCAAAGTGTAACCAGAGGACCCTGAAGATGGAGCCACAGTTAAAGGTTTTCCTTGCCAGATGATTGAAGGAAAGACTGACTTATAACTGCTCTGAGATAAAGTTTGCAGGATGATTGAGACAAGGGCCTTCTTGCATCTGTGTTACTGAAGTGAACCAGGACTGTCACTAATTGAGGAATTGTGCCTTGTTAATCTGGGCTGGGACAGCCAGACTAAACTTGGACTTACATCGGATGATATCCTTTGCCTCTCCCACTCTCTAACCTATTTCCCTAATAAACCCCAAAACTGTGAGTAAAGTCTGTGAGTCTTGCAACAAACATTGGATTCAACGATTGGCAAAAATAGGTGCAGGCGCATGTGTGGTGGCATGTCTGATTATGTAGTTATTTGTATGGTGTTATGGACATAATTGGTGGGGACAGCTCCCCTTTATGAAGTGGGTAGAAGTAAGACTCAGCTATCTCTACATTGAATCCACTTTTTTGGCACCAGTTGTTTTTTCTTTGTATATCCTTCAAATCACTGAGTTTATAATTGTTTTAACTCTACAGCAATAATTTGCTCTCAGTGACAAAAAAATGGTGCACAGCACACAGAGCAGATGCACAAACAGATTATGATGATGAGTATCCTCCAAGAGTCCCAACGATGACCCCTGAGTGCACCATTCTTGGAGGTCAGGAACTTAGCCATGAGCACCTTGGGGGAAATGCCTAGAATAAAAAGAACAACTGTATGCATGTCAGAAATAATTCCAAGAAAAATTCCCTCTAGAAGTTCTTTTTAAAAGCAGGAGAGAAATTTTGTCCTCTGTCAGGAATAGGTAGCAATTGAAGGACACAACATGCCTCTACATGGGGGATTCGAAACCGTGAGACCACCCAGAGAACTGGGGCTTGGAAACAGGCCATTTGACAATCCTAGTAGGTTGGTATATCAAATCAAAAAGAGTCAAAGACCATACACATCAGTGACAATCACAAAGAAAATGACAACAAGGAAACGTGGAGAAGAATGAATTAGAAGGAATTAATAGAAAGCATCACCACCCGTCTGTCAGTTTGTCACAGCACAGTGGCTTTCATTCAACCCAGATCCTGGAAGCTAAACTACCAGATTTCTACTACCATCACAGTCACCCATGGTAAACAGATTTCAGGAAAACTTCCACGTTCAAACAGACTAGGAAGAAAAGTCTGGTGATCGACTGCCCAGTATCCACTAATGAAAACTCTACACATCACAAGTGGTAACTGCCAAATAGAGTGCTAGAAACTTTGAGGTAGGAAAGTACTCAAAATATACAACTGTGACAATAGGTTTGAGTGTAACAATAATGAAGATGGTTCAGATGTTTTGAGTTGTTGTACACGAGGTCACCGTGAATTGAAGGTCACACAAGAGAAACTAACAAGAAGCAGGAATGACATCCAGATTGGCCTAAGTTACTACAAGTGGGAACATGTTTTCCCATTCTAATTAAGAATAAGTTACATATTCATCACTCACTCATTGATGTATTTACAGAATCCCTACTACAGATAACACCAGTATGTGGAGTGTACTCCCCATAAGCACACTCAAGTGATGGATTCAAAAGGAGAAAAATCCTTGGCAAAGTTACTAGTTTTTTTTGTTAGGTGCTAATCAAGTTGGCTTCAACTCAGAGCAATCGTATTTGCATAAACAAAATAATATTTACTTGTGATCATTCTCAGAGTGGCTGCTGTCCCTAAGTGCATTGCTCTTCACTGATCCTCTACTTTACCAAATATAGTATCTTTTTCAAAGAACAGGTGGTTGTCGTTGTTGTTGCTGTTATGTGCTATTGAGTCACTTGCTACTCATAGCAACCCTATGTACAACAGCCCTAAACTATGCTCTGTCCTGTGCCAATCGCACTGTCTCTGACACCCCCACCACCCCAGTCACTGAATCAATCCACCTCATAGAAGGTCTTCCTCTCCTGAGCTGTCCCTCCACCCTCCCAAGCATGATGTCCTTCTCCAAGGACTCGTTCCTCATTGTAACATATCCAAAGTATATCAGACAAAGCCTCAGAATCCTTGGTATCTTCTGATAATGTCCCAAAGTCTGTGTGACAAAGTCTCACTATCCTCACCTCTAGGGGCCACTCTGGTTGTCCTTCTTCGAAGACAGATTTGCTCTTCAGGAAATCCACAGTATATTCAAAAGTATCGATTTCTCTTTAGTGTTCTTTGTCTGTTGTATGACTTCCACACCCATCGAGTTGGAATTCACTCATGGCTGACCCTCCAGAGGAGTTCCAAGGCTCATCTTTCCCCCATAGAGCAGCTGGGGGAGTCAGAAGGAAATTCCCTACAAACCATGTCACCAGAGCTCATTGAAAATATCGTGATTCACCTTCGTACTTAAGGTGACATCTTTGATCTTTGGTACTTTAAAAAGATCTTTAACAAAAAAAATAAATTACTGATTGGAATACACAGTTAAGTATTCCTTTCTTCAGACATGGCTGTATAATCTACATATCTACAGGTTACTGATGAGTCATTCTTCAATCCTGATGCCATGTTCTTCTTACAGTCAAGTTTCTCAGATTACTGTAAATAGGTTGAATAAGCATGGTGAAATGATACAATTCTGACACTCACTTTTCCTTTTAAAACATGTAGTTTTAAAATATGTAGTGTTCTTTTGTTTTGTTCTTCTTGTTCAATGTACAAGTTTTGCATAACTAAAATTAAGCGTTCTGGCATTCTCATTATTTGCTTATTAATCATAACTTATGGATATACACAATTGAATGCTTTTTTAAAGCTAATAAACAAAGGTAAACATCTTTCTGATATTACCTGACATCAGCCAAGAAGCTATCTGAGGTCAGCACTTTGTCTTCTGAATTCAGCCTAACTTTCTAGTAGTTCCTATCAAACGACTGTTCTTTTACACATCTCCAGCAAGATCTTATTTACGGTATTAGTTATAATCCATGGACAACTTCAGCAGTTTTCCCATCTATCATGGTATTTCCTACTAATCCAATGGTGTGGATTTCCCCTCCCCCCTTAATATAAAGATATAACCCATATTGAAGATTGTAGTCTTTGATTTTCTGCAGCAAATATTTAAAATCCTCGGCACTTTCAGCAAGTAAGATTGTGTCATCTGCATTACACAGATTGTTGATGAGTCTTCCTCCAATCCTGATGCCACATTCTTCTTCTTACATCACAGTGTATCAAATTATTTGCTTAGCATAAAGAATGAATAGGTTTGGGGAAAGGACCCAGCCCTGATGCACATCTTTCCTGATTTTAAACTATGCAGTATTCCCTTGTTCTGTTCAGAGAACTGCTTCTTGGTCAATGAATAGGCTTTGCATAAATGAAAGCAAGTGTTCTCAGATTCCCATTATTCAGTGTGTTAGCCATAATTTGTTATGATCCACATAGTCAAATGTCTTTGAATAATCAATAAAATACAGGTAAACATCCTTCTGGTATTCTCTGCTTTCAACCACATGCATCAGAAATGATACCCCCTGTGCCTCTCCAAATCTAGCTGGGATTTATGTCAGTTCCCAGTTGATATACTGTTTCATACATTTTAAAAAAAAATCAACACTGTACCATTTCAGGAAGAATCATATGATCAAGAACCAATAGTACTTACAGAAAAAGTTCAATCTGCCTGAAGACAATGGCAAAAAATAAAGCAGCAGGAATTGATAAAAGACCAACAACTACAGTGTTTCAGGAAACACTGCAACTATGAACATGCTCACCAGTCTCTGCCAATAAATATGGCCAATTGACTGGGAAGAGACCTATATTTGTTCCCATTCTCAAGAGCGATCCAATAGAACACGCGTCACATCAAAAACTAAAACAAAAATTTCTTTCTTAAAAAGAAGACAAGTTCTAAGGAATTTGTGGTAAGAAAACCCCTCTCTGTACTCATTTTATTTTGAAGTAAAAATTAAATTTTGACATGTAAGTCCTCAGAATATTCATCCTCACCTCCTCTTTCTAAAATGTTTGCAAAAGCTTCCCTCAAATGACCTAGCTTGATTTGGAATAGAATTGTTGTTGTTGTTGCTATGTACCATCAAGACTCCTGTGATACATAGCAAACCTATGTACAATAGTTCAGAATCCTGCCCTATCCTGAGCTAGTATCAATCTGATACCCTCATTGCCCTAGTTACTGTATCAACCCATCTCATCTGGGGTCCCCCTCTCCTGCACTATCACTCTACCATTCCAAGGATGATGCCCTTCTCCATGGATCAGTCCCTCCTGGTCACATGCCCATTGTGAGATGGAGTTTCAAAATCCTAGCCTCCAAGGGAAGACTTAATTTCCCCCTCTCCAAGACAGACCTATTTGTTTTCTTGGCCGTGTAAGGTATGTACAAGACTCTTCTCCAGTATCACAACTCAAAGGCATCAATTCTTCTTCTATCATCCTTAGTCATTGTCCAGCTCTCTGATGAATATCAAGTAATTGAGAAGAC
>NW_006400924.1:0-1244 GCF_000299155.1 Elephantulus edwardii | reverse complement strand
TGGCTGACACAGAAGAATTTCTAGAAACAACATATGAACAAAAACCAATGGTGATGAAGGTAGAAGTTCAAGCTGCTCTGAAGGACTTGGCAAAAAATTAAATCCCCGGAATTGATGGAATATCAACAGACATATTTCATCAGTGATGCTTCCCTGATCGTGCTCACCAGGTTGTGCCAAAAGATCTGGAGAAGAGCTACCTGGCCAACTAGCTGTAGTAGTAATAAGTATTTCATTCAGGGGATTGGGAGTTGGAAATAAATCCAAAAACAGACAGACAAAAACAAGTTTAGTCTTCTGAGAACCAAGATGTCTGTGTCAACTAAGAGCAATTCAGACCCCTTAAAGCCACCCTAACCTCTCAATTTACAGATAAACTCAAAACCCATTTCAATTCGTGCAAAGTGACAATGGAGAGATGAAAGAGTCCAGAAAAACCACAGGCGCTCCAGATCTCCAAGGCCAATAACCCCCTGGACCCAGGAAGCCTTTTTAGAGCTTCCCTATAGACTATTCTGTGATTGAATACTTCCAACCTCAGGTTGTTCACTACTCCTGAAGCTGTCTTTGTTTCCTGGGCAATGTGAGTTGTTAGAAAGCCTTGTATGTTAAACTAAAAACGTTCTCTCTCCATATTGTAAAAATTTAAAAATTATGTCCTTTAGGAGGAAAATCACAGATAACTTTGGTTCAGTTGCCTCATTTTAAAGATGAAGAAGCAGAAGCCCAGGCAGACCAAGCAACACATCAAAGATCACACAGCTGGGGTCCCATGGGCTCCAGAGGGATTCATCTATATATATGGGTTGATCTGTTGACATGGCAACCTCTCCTAATCATCTATGGAAAGACTTTTAGTTGCAACTAGAACCAATAAAAGTGGGGTTCCATCTCTACACCGAGATATGGAGGTAGACTTTACAAAATTAAGTACTGAAAAACAGCTCCCAGCACAGAGGCTCAAGGATTTACGTCTACCCCCTAAAGCACTGCCTTTGTTCTCCATCTTTCCAAGTACATGAGGTCAAGGAGACAAGAAAGCAACCTAGGAAGAAAAGGGAGGAATAAGGTGTGAGGTAAAAAAGCAGAAAGGTGGCGACCCAGATGAAGGAAAACAAAGGAATTTATTATCAGCTCTTGAATGGGTTCCCACCCCCAGGCCAGAGGGAGGTAATTGGAATGGGAAGTAGCATGTGGTAAAGTTACAACAGAGGTTTTATGGGAGGAGGGATGTAAGTTGATCT
>NW_006400923.1:0-12580 GCF_000299155.1 Elephantulus edwardii | reverse complement strand
CAAGAGTGTTGACTGTGGAACCAAGCAAACTAAAGCTGTGAACAATCAATCTCAACCTCTTCACCATCCATCCTGATGCTGCCAACTGGTCCAGTGGTGAGAATCTTTGTTTTCTTGACATTATGCCTTAATCCATAGTGTAGGCTGCAGTCTTTGACCCTCTGCAGCAAGCAGAGTTGTGTCATCTGCATAACGCAGATTGTTGATAGATCTTCCACCAATCTTGACCACACATTTCTCCTCATAGAAGCCCAGCCTCCTGGATAATCTGTTCTGCATACAGGCTGAAAAGGTATCGAGATAGGACACATCCTTGGTGTACACCCTTCCCCCGTTCTGACAACTGCCTCCTGGTCCAAGTATAGGTTTCGCATTAGAATGATCAAGTGTTCTGGTACTCCCATTCTTCTTAGAGTCAGCCACAGTTTGTTATGATCCACACAGTCAAACACCTTTCATTGACTATGCAAACACAGATAGACATTCCTCTGGTATTCCCTGCTTTCAGCTAAGATCCATCTAACATCAGCTACAATATCCCTAGTACCATGATCCCTTCTAAACCCAGCCTGGACTTCTGGCAGTTCTCTGCTGATGTACTGTTCCAGTCGTTTTTGGATAATCTTCAGTAGAATCTTTATTGCATGTGAAATCAATGATATTGTTCTGTAGTTTCCACACTCTGTTGGGTCACCTTTCTTTCGGATGGGAACAAATATAGATCTATTCCAGTCAGTTGGCCAAGTGGTTGTTCTCCAGATTTCTTGGCACAACTTGGTGAGCATGTCCAGGGCAGCATTACCACTAAGTTATTTAAGAATATTACTGCGTTTATACACAGACCAAGATTTCTGAGCTAAATGTGATAAAATGCATAATGGATTCAGAATCTGGTGTAAATGCCCCATTTGTATTTTGTCACTTTAAAGAAGTGGGGTAAGAACCAAATTGTTAGGTAATAACCTGAAAATCAGATTCTGACACTAAGTTTTTTCCTGGCCCCTAACAAACCATTAGGATGGTATTTTATCTCATATAAGAATCTGTTTAAGACTCCTTATATTTAAGTAATTCTATTTGTTTATTATTTTCTTTGTAAAAAATCATTTGTACCCTAGTTGCACCAGCGACCAGGAAATGAAAAGACGTGTTGCGCTGGCAAATTCTGCTGTCAGAGACCTCTCCAAAGTACTGAAGAACAACGATGTCGGTCTGGAGACTAAGGTGCACCTGACACAGGCCATGGTCTTTGAAATCACTTGTTATGCATCAGAGAGCTGAACAATGACTAGGGATAATGGAAGGAGAATTGATGCCTTTGAGCTGTGGTGTTGGACAAGAGTATTGAATATACCATGGAGTGCTAAGCTAACAGGTTCATCCTGGAGAGGGTTAAACCAGGCTGCTCCTTAGAGGCAAGGATGCTGAAGCTCCGTCTAACATACTTTGGACATGCTGCAAGGAGGGACCAGTCCTTGGAGAGGGACATCTTGCTTGGGAGGGTGGAGGGACATCACAGGAGAGGAAAACCCTCGATGAGATGGACTGATTCAGTAGGTGTGTTGGAGACAGTAAGAGTGGCACAGGGTAGAGTAGGGTTTAGGTTGCTATGAGTCGCAGGCAACTAGATGGCACAATAAAAGGCAGGTAATGATGTGAAAACTAGGAAAGCGTAATTTGGTTAACAGGGTATAATAACTACCAGAGAGAGACTGAAGTAAAATATGAAGTGATCGCTTATGATCCAAACCCCCCATCAATACGTGTAACCTTATGTCCAGAAGAACCACAGCAGTTACGTGAGTCACCTCTGACCTGAAGGTCAGAGTACACTGCTGCACAGGTTTCCCCCTCTCTGGGGAGTTACCACCAGGCTCTGTGCTGAGGGAGGTCACTCTGGGTACCTTCAACATCCAACCTTTCAGCAAGCACCATCTCAGAACTCTGACATTCTACTGCCCTCCTGCTGTCTAGCAGGTTCCTACTCAAGGAGACCGCCCCATCTTCTCCCCACAGGGTGGCTGGTGGATTAAAACCAGAGCCCCCCCCCCCCCCGGCATGGAGTAGAGCCCCAGGATTTCCTCATTACTTGGCTGGTGACTTCACCCAGTCCTGTTCTCTGTGCCTACATTCCTACGATCTCACTGGCTGGAGAGGAGAGGCTTCCTCGCCAACAATCCACCTGTACTGACTTGGCTCTGTACTGTTCACACCGATTCCCCTCTCTCTCTCTCCATGGATGTCGGAATGATCTGCAAAGCTTACTGTCATCCACTGATCTGCTCATTCAGCAGGATGAACGGTGAGGCTCAGTGAGAAAAAGTGAACTTACTCCAGGTACAGGAGGGATATTGTCCATCTGTCTTTACTTATACCTTGGAAGGCATTTTGGCCAGGCTGCCTACCTGACACGATGGGAAAGAGCTCTTGTACTTCTGTAATCTTTCAAAAGAATTTAAAAAGCCAAGCCCTCAGGTCACTGCGGTGAAGTCAGCACTGACCCACAGGTAAGGCTGTGAACCGCCTGTCTCACATGGAGTTGCTGGAGGATCCAATCCACCAGGGAAGCGACATGCCATCTCTGGGTGAGCAAGGCCACTTCCCGCCCATGAGGCCACCACGGCACCCACTTCTGAATATTGTCAAATTAGGTCCCCATTTCGAAGTCATTTCTCATTCCACAATAAGCAGCACTGATAATTTTTTTTTAACTATCTGATTAAAAATGAAAAACCAAAAGTTGCTGTTAAGGCCATTTCCTTCAATTGCCTAGACCAAAATTTCTACCAACAAGTGTAATTTACATACCATAAAGTGAACCCATTTGACCTCTCCAGATTAAGAGTTTTGTTTTCTTTAAAGTGAAATATTTTCAGTAACCAAGTAAAATCGTTCAGGTCCCTTTACAGTTAATGCTCCTTCTCACTCCTGGCCCCAGACAATCACCATTTCTGATAAGTTTCTAATAAACGGAACCTTTCGGTGTGGGCCCTTTCTTGGGTGTGGCTTCTCTGTGACTTCCATGATCTATTACTGTTGAATCAATTCTAATGATTAACCTTCACTTAGCAGCCTGTTCTGAGGCCTATCCACGCTGTGGCAGGTCCCAGAACTGCTTATTGTTCTACTGTACACAGTACTATATCCGTTCACTGGTTTATGGGAGCTGCAGTTGTACTCTGTGGCCTTTATCAATGATGCTACTAAATATCTTGCCCCATAACATACTTGTAAAGCACATATTCCTTACGGTCTTAAGTACCAGGAGAATCAATCTTACTATTTCTTTTTAGAGCTACTTTTAAGTCACGGAGTGGAATGGTTATCAACACTTAACGAAACTATCAAACCCACTGAAATATTTAATAGAGTCATAAGCTAACAGAAACTAGTTTATCCTTTCTATGTTTTAGAAAATGATTCCTTGAACCCAATACATTATTAACGAGGGCAGATAAAGAATCCAAGATAGACAGCAATGTGTGAGTTATAAAGTGAACTGTCTTACTATTATTGGTGCTGTTGCCATTAAAAGACCCGGAGGAACTGCTGCTGTCTTTCTCCTTGTCTTGGTTTTCAAAATCCATATTAAGGGACCTGTGGAAAGAAATGTCTACGTTTTAGTTCTGCTTTAGGAAGAAGCAGGTAAGACAAGTCAGTAATGAGAGACCATTTTACAATGCTTAGGAAAGTGGGAAGAACACTGCTGAGCAGCTTCTGTGACACGGTTCTTACTACCACGTTTAAAGACAAGGCCAAACCCCTCTACACGGCTTCCAGTTGTCAGCTGGAGCGTTTTCCTGACTGCAGACAGGCACCCCGTTATGGTGACTCTCCCAGCTGTATCTCTGTGCACAGCCTTAACGACTTCCTTAGGATAAATACCTAGAAGGCGAATTGCTGGGCCAGAGGGCCAGCACAGTCTTGAGACTCTTACATTCTATACATCATCTGCCAAAAAGGTTGTTCCGATTCTCTCTTAGCAACGCCTGAGAGTCCTTGTTTGGTAGGAAAACAATCCTTGCCAACTTGGATTCAGCAGCAGCAAGACGAGCTTCTGCTCCAGGCAGGGGCTGGTCTAGGCAGTGGGGAGGGAACGGACACAGTGAGGAACACAGGCTCGGAAGGATTTTACTGTGGAGTGATAGACCACTCACAGCTGACCCTCCAGCGGGCTTCCAGAGGCTGTGACCTGACTGGGAGGAGTCTGCCTCATCTTCTCAAGGAGCCGCTGGCGGATTCGAACCACCAGAGAGATGCCACCAGAGCTCCCCTATGACATTAACACCCATGTGCAATAGGAACACCAGCACGAAATGCGCAGGTTGGGGCCTGACATTTCAGACAGGTTTCCTGACTTCTGAGTCAACACCGAGGGCTTCTGAGTGGGGAAGAACTAAAAATGGTATCTCCCTTTGTCTTGATTTACGATTTTTTGATTATCGAACAAGTGAGTGTGAGCTTATCCACTCTGTAAACTCCGTTTTAACCCCTCAACCATATTCTCCTGAGAAGTTGCTTTAAAGGGGTGTGTGTGCCCTAAAGACGTTTCCGTGATGATGGAAAGGTCCCATGTGTGTACCGACCACTCTGGGAGCCTGGTGACTGGACGTGTGGCTAGGGCGACGTCCGAAAGACCCAGCGTTGCTATAGCAGGGAAACCACATGTGGGTGGCTTTAATTAACAAAAGGAAAATGATTCTCAATGGTTTAGGTGACTAGAAGTGCACTTAGGGTGCAGGGTGGATGTGAGGCCGTCTCTGGAGAAGTTCTCACTCCTTAGCATCTGCAAGCCAGCTGCCCCTTAGAGGGCCTTCCTGGTGTCAAGGGGCTCCCCCAGCTCATGGGCAGGGTCCAAGCGGACGAACTCCACTCTACTTACTTGTGGCTACTAGTTCTGGATGGTGCTGAAGGCCCCCAACAGTCTGGGCGTGCTTTCTCCCCTCTTATTTTACAGATTATACACTGGAGAAACATCCCTTACCATGAGGGAATTAAGAACTGTGCCATTCCACCCTTAATCCTCTTGGAACTATTTGGTTTATTAGATCATGAAGGATCATTACACAGCTCCCGCACTGTGCCATTCCGTACATGTACATGGTGGGGTGGTAGGGTCATAATTCAATTTATGACCATGACGAAGGAACTGAATCTTCTATCTCATTTTTCATTTAAGTAATTTAAAAGCCAAACTTTTTTTAAGCGAGCTCTGGTGGCCTAGTGGCAAAAAGCTGCATTGCAATCCCAGAGGTATGTGATTCGAATCCACCAGATGCTCTGCTGGAGAAGGAGGGACTATTTCCTGTACCAGTCAGATCCGATTTGACGGTACACACACACACACACACAAATAAATAAAATTAAAAAAATTAAAGAAAACACGCAACAAAACCAAACTTTTAAAGTAGAAAACACAGGCATAAATCCTTACGGGTTTGGCTGTGACAATGGTTTCCTAGATCCACCAAGCTGGGACCAACCCAGAGCTGAACCTCCAGAAGGTTTTCAGAGGCAGTAAACTGCACGGGAAGAGAGTGCCCACCTTTCTTCTGTGGAGCAGCTGGTGGACTCGAACTACATGCCTCTTCACAGCTGTTTGTGAGCCCACTCTTGAAGGCCTTGTGCTAATCTGTCTTGTTGAAGGTCCTTCCTATTTCTCACTGACTCTTTGTCGCATTTCTTCCAAGATAGATTTGTTCATTATTCTGGCAGTCCATGGTATATCCAAGATTCTAAGATCTTCCTATTCAATGTCCAGTTTTCCCAGGCACATAAAAATGCACAATTAATTGCTATTGAGTTGGAACTGACTTATAACTTTCCAATAGGCTTCCAGAGGCTATATTTACCCGATTTCAAAACTGGATGCAGAAGTTAGAAGTAAGGACATATTGGTAATTGAAAAATGTGACCTTGGTGACAGACACAACTCTGGCAATCACATGGTAGAATTTTGCACAAGGGAGCTCTGGTGGTAAGAAGCTGAGCTGCAATCCTGAAGGCATGTGGTTCCATGAGAGGGGGATGATCAGCTATGGGTTGGTTCTGATTCAGTACACAACATTATCAACAATGACTACAGATTTGTGGGTCTTGGCAGATGGAATATAAAGGAATCAGGTTGATCACATCTCTGGGAAGAGATGGAGATCATCAGTATCACCAACAAGGCCAGGGCCAATAGATCATTATTTGTTCATGTGCAAATTCAAGTTGAAGAAAATGAAAACAAGTTCATGAGACTCATGACCTTGACTATATCCCATCTGCATTGAGACCATCTCAAGAACAGCTATGATACATGAAACACTAATGACTGAAGAGCAGATCCACTGCTGAATGACATCCTACATGAAGAAAGCAAAAGGTCATTAAAGAGATGGGGAAGGAAGCAGATGTTAGAAGAAACTCTTAAGATCCCTCCTGAATATTCAGTGAACAGGAGAAATAAAGTAAAAGCAGAAAAGATGATGTCAAGAGCAGCTATAGGAGGATCAAGTAAAAGACAATAAAGTGAACAAAAACCAAAAGGGAGGAAAACAGCAATTCTCAAGCTGAAAGAATTTAAGGAAAAAGTAAAACCTTAAGATACAAAACTGGAGGCAAAATAAAGCATTGCTTGTTGTTGTTATGTGCTGTTGAGTTGCCAGCTACTCACAGTGAGCCTCTGCACAACAGCTCTGAACCCTGCTCTGTCCTGGGCACATCTACCCGCATCACCCCAGTGTCACTGAGTCAATCCATCTCCTCGAGGGTCTTCCTCTCCTGCGCTGTCCTTCCACCCTTCCAAGCATGATGCCCCTCTCCAAGGACCTCTTTGCAACATGCCCAAAGTATAGAACATAGCATAGGAAGCATCAAAAGATCCTATAAAGAATTGGTTCCGGTTAAAGCTCTTCAGGAGGTAGCATACAATCAAGAGCCAGTAGCATTACAGGAAGAAGTGAAAGCTTCACTGAAAAACACAAGGCTGCAGGAACTGGCCGAATACCAAGTGAGAGACTTCAACAAGTTGATGCAGCTCTGTAAGAGCCATCTGTCTATGCCAAGGAATCTGGAAGGCAGCTCCCTAGCAAACCAACTGGAAGAAATGAGTATTTGTGCCGATTCCAGAACAAGGTGATTCAACCTAATGTGGAAATTTCTGAACAATTATCATTAACATGATAGAATCACGCAATGGTTGCAGCAGGACATCAACAGGTAATTGACAAGAGATTCAAGCTGAAACCAGAAAAGTCAGGCTACAGTCAGAACAGGATTACGAAACAAGGCTTAAGCCACCTACTCTGCCAGCTTTGTGTGAAACAAGGAAATAAAGGCTTCATTCTCTTTAAAAAAAAAAGAAAGAAACAAGGCTTATCACTATTGTTTCCAGATGGATTTTGGCTAAAAAAGCAGAGAAAAATGTGTATCTGTTATTTTATTGACTATTCAAAGGCATTCAACTGTGTGGATCCTAACAGATTACAGAACAGGAATCCTAGAACTCTTAACTGTGACCATGCAGAACTTGGACAAAGACCCAAGAAGTAGTTTTCTGAACCGAACCAAGAGGATATGATACCGTCTAAAGGCAGTAAAGGTATACCTGTCTCAGATCTGTGTCCTTTCAAAGACTTGTTCAATCTATATATTGAGCAAATAATCTCAGAAGCTGGACTATACGAAAAACGCAGCATCAGCAATGGGAAAATTCCTGAACAGCCAGCAGGATGCAGACGACACCGCCTTTGCTGAGGGCTGGTCTCTCCCAGGGATAGTTTTTTAACCAGCTGTAAGGCTGAGGGAGAAAGATGGACAATCTCTCTTGTACTCATTTCCATTTGTGATTTGCTGAGAACTATTTAAAACTCTGTTCCTGATCCTTTTTTGGTTTGTAAGCGTGATGGCTGGGTATTCATGCTTTTATATGACATGTGCCTCCCTTAAACCCTGTTATGATGTTGGCACATGACCTGTCTGATGTGGAAAAAAAAATACTGTCCCAGTTATTCCAAGGAGAGGATTTCTTCTTTTCAAATAGCTGTTCAGTTTTCTTTGAACCTAATTTGATAAGAAAATTTTAGATAGACTAATAGGTTTGACAGAGGGAAGAGAGAAAGAAGTTCTCATTGGCTCAAAGACGCCTGGTTAAAATCAGCTCTTGTCGGATCATTAGACCATGAGGTGCTAACTACACAAAACACTAGTTAAACGAGGTTGTAGTACTCCAGGTGCTTGTCCAAACAGAAAAGACAGCTGTCTTCTGAGTTTTCAGGAACAAATTCGGCAGGCCGGGGTTGGCAGGTGCCAGGCCACTGTGACTGGGTGGGGTTCAGTAACTGTCATCTGCACTGTGTCGCTATGAACTGTCCTTGACTCGACGGCACCTATGAACCACATGAAGGGTTGCTGTGAGTTGGGACTAACCTGAATGCAATGGTTTGGGGTTTTTTGTTTGTGTTTTTTAGATGAAGGAGGGGCTGAACAAATGTCCAATTACTGATGTGCTCACAGAATGCACATCCAGATACTGCCTGCAATAATCCGGACAGATGAGGGGGCTTTCTAAGAGACCCACTGCTGTCGAGCTGCTTCCTGCTCCCTTTAAGGCAGAGTACAACTAACCAAAGAGCTTCTCCCACGGAGCGGCTGGTGGGTACGGCTGTTGTTGTTATGTGCCATTGAGTCGTTTGCGACTCATAGCAACCCTATGTACAAGAGCCCTAAACGCCGCTCTATCCTGTGCCAACCTCGCTGTCTCAAACACATTCATTCCCACCACTCCACTCACAGAATCGATCCGTCTCATCGAGGGTCTTCCTCTCCTTCGCCGCCCCTCCACTCTCCCAAACATGATGTCCCTCTCTGAGGACCAGTCCCTCCTTGCAACATGCCCGAAGTATGTCAGATGAAGCTTCAGAATCGTCTACGATTAGTACGGTTAGTAGTTCAATTTTTAAAAATTACTATCCCATCAGAGAGCCTGTTACAGTAATGGTTAACTCTTACCGAGCTCTCTCCAGCAGCTGCTTTCAGGCAAAATTTCATTTCATTCATAGACTAATTTTATGAGTAGGTGACAGGTAGTCCAGCTAATGCCTGGTGTCCTGCTGAGATTAAAAGTACTCTTCAAAACCACTCAAGTATCTTTGTTTTGACAGTAAATTACAAGACTGTCCTACCATGGACTGCCAAAAGAACAAAACGAGGACGTCTCAGAGAAAGTGCAGCCAGAGTGCTCCTTAATGGCAACGATGACGAGGCTTTGCCTCACAGACTTTAGGAATGTTGCTAGGAGGGGCTGTTCCTTGGAGAGGGACATCATGCTTGGAACGGTAGGGTCAGCAGGAGAGGAAGACCCTCAATAAGAAGGATTAATGCATTGGGCTCAAGTATGTCAAGAGATGATGAGGATGGACCAGGGCTCAGATCCATTGTTCTGAGGGTCGCTATGTGAGTGCTCGGCTCGGTGAGGCCCTAGACAACGCCACCTGTTATGAGGCGCTGCCGAGCCAGTTCCAACCTCAGTGATTTCATGTATGAGAAAATGAACTGCAGTCCCCTCCTCATGATGGTCTCTTACTGTCCACGGTCAGAAAGAAAGCCAAGACTCATGCTCAGCTGCCTGCCTCGCCGGTATTACAGCCCCTTATGAAAAACAAAACACACTTAATACTGCCATCAGAGAAAAACTGCTTCAAACTCAACCTGTAGAGAACAGAACAAGGTAACAGGTTTGCACAATCCCTATTTCCAGATAGACAGTATAGACTGAATGTATTTACCTTTTCCAAAAATGAAGATTAACATATGTGCCACTTGAAAAACTGTTCTTTGCTTAATTCAATAGTATGTCAAAGACATCTTTTCAAATTGGTCTGTGTCATTCTCCCTCCCCCTTTTAAACAGCTACGTAGCATTTCTCTCTGAATTCACACCACCTGACACCATTTTTGGATGAATTTAATATACGCTGCTTTATTACACAGAAATATTCACACAAGCAGCATTCTGTACACAGATGATACCGTTTTACTTCCAATCAGATGAGGCCCAAAGGACAATGGACTCAGCCAGGTAATCAGTGTCAAAAAGAATGACACGTGATCAACAGCCTGTAATTTAATTATAAAGAAAATGCCATTCTGCTTCTCTGGTCACTCTGCTATCTATCACTATTGTAAAAAAAAATCAGCTTAATGTTCTGGGAAGTTTAGGAAGATTTTCTCTTCACTGAGGCATCTATATATTTTTTTTTTCCATCTATATTTTTTCATGCTAAATTTTTTTTCAGGCAAAAATGTATTCAGTTGTAACAAAGAGAACTTTAGGAAGTTAGTTACTTGTTTCTTTATATACCAGACTGGATTAAAATGATTTCTTGAGGAGAATCCTAGGCCTCCCTTTGGGAATCTGTATGGCTTTCGCAGGATAAAGTGAAACCTGGCTGGTACTTAGACCTGGTCAGGCTCTGAGGGGACTGTAGACACAGGGCATGGACAGGGTGTGCTGCTCCCGATGTTTATGAAAAGATCAACATGAGCGACCAGCTGACTTACCATGCGTGTCTCCAGACTTACTGCCACTGAGCTGATTCTGACTGAAGGGGTCTGTAGACAGACCTCATAGGGTTTCCGAGACGGTACACCTCTACGGAAACCGACTGTTTTATCTCCTCCTATAGAGTGGCTTGAGGGTTCAAACCACTGACTTCTCAGGTGGCAGTTGAGTGCTTTAACCACTGTGTTACTAGGCCTCTTCTACACTTCTGTTGTTAGGATGTGTCAACCGAGTCGCCTGTGACTCACAGCGACCCTACGTACATTAGCTCTGAACCCTGCCGTATCCTGAGCCAGTCTCATTGTCTCCGACACACCTAATCCCATTTCTTTCCAATCAGTAATGTCTGTTTACAACTGTTCCTCCTCCACTGTGACTCACAGTAAGAAGGTTCTGCCGCTGGCGCCCTATCTGCTAGTCTATTACACATGGGGTTTTCTGAGGCGTGTTATTTTGGGAGTGGATGGCCAATCCTCCCTACACTCACAGCACTTCTCTAAGTATCTTAAAATACAACCAGGGGCCACACAGTTCAGCGGGAAGCCAGACATCTGGACCACCCCTTTCTGCTCTGTACAATGCAGTACTCAATTCTGGGGCAGTGCCACCAACGTACATGAAAACCTCAAAAATCCTCACTGCCACTGAACCAGCCCTCACTCTGAGATGACGCTCTGCTTTCTGAGGCTGTAATGCCCAGAGGGGAGACTACCCTCCTGTGGTGCCTGAGATGGAGAGGGCAGCCCCCTCCACTGCAATGCAGAGTTCTCATATCAAAGGCTCCGTAACTCACTCAACACTTACTCTTATGATGAAAGGCTGCAAATCTGGCCACTGTCTTCTTTCCAGAGGGTCCGTCCTTGGGATGAAGGGTCTGGTGATCTCAAGATCGACAATTTTCCTAAATGTCTGTGTTCATGGTTTTTCTTTCTTTAAATCTAAGGATAAGGACACTGTAAAACAGTCTTTGTGGTATTTGTAGACTACTAGTAAATGCAGGGGAGCTCTGGTGGCCTAGTGACAACCTGAGGGGGGTTCGAATTCACCAGCTACCCAACCGGGGTGAGGGAAGGCAGTCTCAGGGAGCTCTGGTGACCTAGTGGCAAGAAGATGCACTGCAATTCCTGAGGTACGTGGTTCGAATCCACCAGATGCTCTGCTGGAGAAGGAGGGGCAGTGTCCTCCTGTACCTGTCAGATTTGACAGTACACACAGAAAATGTAAAAAAATAGGCAGTCTCCTCTCTTGTGATTTACAGCCTCTAAAAATCTACCGGAGGGTCAGCTATGAGTTGGTTACAACAGTAATAAATAGTAAAGGAGCACGCAGAGTTTGAATCCACCCGATGCTCTGCTGGAGAAGGAAGGGGAAGTCTCCTCTGGTGCCAGTCGGATTCGATTCACAACAAGAAAGAAAGAAAAAAAAATAGTAAAGGAGCCTTGGTGACCCTACTGGGTAAGAAGTTGGCAGAGGGTTCTAATCCACCAGCTGCTCTGTGGGGGAAAGATAGGCAGTCTCTTCCGGTGTGATTTACAGCCTCTGAAAACCTGCTAGAGGGTCAGCTGTGAGTTGTGATTTGACTGCAGTGAGTTAAGGTGAATAAAGACTAAGAGTGTCGCTCCTTATAGTATACATTTTTAGGCCTTTTTTAATAACTGGAACTAACGACTGTCAAGTTTTACTATGAGTGCTATGATAGTGGGTCTTCCTAACATTAAAAGCAGGCACAATGAGAGGGGAGCGTTCCAATTGGATTCTCTCTCTCCTCCAATATTCAGTGTATTCACAGGTGGACTGGCTTCAGGCCTCCAAAACAGACAATAACTATTTTATAAATTTAAATACGTTAGAGGTGATAAAACTGGTTAAATATATAACGGTAACCACACATATTGTGTATTAAGTATAGAACACAGCATTTCCTCCAAGAATAAATTCCATTTCCTTTCTGCCACCTTGACCCACTAGTTCACAGCTAAATAACAGAGCTTGAGACCAGTGCTGCAGTCACAGTGTCAGTCCATCTTGAGGG
>NW_006400922.1:3490-12465 GCF_000299155.1 Elephantulus edwardii | reverse complement strand
CATGAAATCATGTTCTATTAAATTAAGATTGAGAATGGATTGAGAAATTACAGTACATTCACACAATGGAATACTATACCACACACAGGAGTAATAACTTTGTACATTATTACCTAACTTGGGAGAGACTGGAGAACATTATGCTGAGTGAACAAACTCAGTCCCACAAGGATAAATATTGTATAAGACCATTATTATAGAAGGAGTATAAGGAACCCTGATGGGTGGGAAAGGCTGGAAGCAGAGGAACGTGGATGTATAGGGGGGAAAGGAGATGAATCATTGGGTTGTACAATTTGACGAGTGTGAAGGGGGTGAGGGAAACGGAAAGAATTTGTTTGAATTTATATTAAAATTTTGTAAATAAACTATTTAAAAAATAAAGTTTATATGGGAAAGTTTAAAAAATAAAACTAGAGTGGGGGGAAAATTAATTTAGGAATACAGGTGCTGCCTCTCTTACCAAGTGGTTACATTCTAATAATTTCATTGTAAGTCAGTACTAATGTAAGCCACATATGTTTTAATTTTTTTAAACTTAAAAAAAAAGAGTTGGTTTGGTATGCTGTTATTAGGTACCATCAAGTCGCGCATGACTCATAGAGACCCTATGAATAGTCAATCTGACCCTCCCCTATCCTGTGCCACCTTCCTTCTCTTTGACATACTGAAGCCCTTTGCTCAAGTCACTGTATCAGTCCATCCCGTTGGGGGACTTGCTCTCCTTCGGAGACCCTCCATATTTCCAACCAGAGTGCTCCCTGTAGGCAGAGATGGTGAAGCTCTGTGTTTCATACTTTGGACACGTGGCCAGGCGAGGCTATTCCTTGGACTGTTGTACATAGGGTTGCTATAAGTCACAAGCGACTCAATGGCACATAACAACAGCAACAACAATGCACTTTTACAAAAAAAGTTAGGTTTTCATTCATTTATTGTTATGCATCTTACCCCCTCTCTTTCATTCCCCCTCCTCCAATTAACTTTTTTTTTAAATATTCATTCATTGTTGCAAAATTACCTACCTCCCACCCTCACCTCTCCCCAACCCCTGGCAATGCCTCTTTGCAATGACGTACCTCTTTTTCTGGATGTTTATAGTACATATAATGTCTAATCATTTATTCCTTTTAAATAGTAAATAACTCAGTCACAAAAGGACAAATATTACATAGCAGCACTGTTATAAAGCAGGTCTGACATGAGGGGCTGGGAGGAGAATAAAATAAGAATGGATAGATAATGACTATTGCACTGGAACAGATGAAGCACTATTCTCCTACTTTCTTTGCTTCTTTGCCCAGTACAACTTTTCTTCAATCTCCTGGTCACCACTTCTAAGTAGTTTTGCAGTTAGCAGCTACCATGACCCATGCCCAGAGGAACAAACTGCTGCCTAGGTCTATGCCCTCTCCATCAGTGGTTGCAGATCATGCTATTGTCATCTACAGAGGTTTTTACTGGCTGATAATCAGAATTAAATCCCCAGAACTTTCTTCCTGGTCTACCTTAGTCTGGTAGGTCTGCTGAAACCTGTTCAGCATCACAACAACACAAAGGCCTCTGCTGCCAGCCAGGAAGAGGCTGCACAGGAAGTGTGTTGTCCAGTGCTAATCCTGGTTCTCCTGCATGGAAAAGTCTACTACTCAACTGCTGATGTCAGCTAAGTTGTAACTTGTTCCTGGTCCACATATACAATGGACTAACTTGAACTGAGGAGCGCAGCATATAGGAAACCCTTTTAACATGTGAATCCTTTAAAATCCTCATTCCTTTTTATAGCACTAATTCTCTAGCTATTTAATTTAACAAGTTCTTTGGTTGTGCCTTTGCCCTGCCTGGTAGCTGCTGTGGGTTAATGTTTGTGTGGCTGCTGTTGATCCCACTACGAACACTGTTACCTGTTTCAGTCAGTGTTTCCTTGCAACAAACGTTCTGTATAGTCATTGTGCCCCAAAAAGAGCCTGTTCCTTGCCTCATCCCCTGCACAGGATTTCCCTGTCAGATCACAAGGACAAGGGCATGATGCACAACATCTGTATTTGAAAGTCAACTTTAACTTAATGCATTTAGGATAAATCCCTGTGATTCATCACCATTGAGTTAAAACCAACTCATAGCTGACCTGCTGGAGGCTGGCACTTCTCTGAGGCTGTAAATCACATAGGAAGAGATTGCCCATCTTTCTCTCATGGAGCCATTAGTGAATTCAAGCCACCAAAAAGCCACTACCTTTGGGTTAACAATACACCTCCCTTACCCACTAGACCACCAGAGCACCCTTGTTTGGTGGCAGGAAGTCTCAATTCTAATTCAAGTTTTATTTCCCATACTTACCAGCTGGGGGACTACAGCTAAGTCAGTGAAACTTTCTGAACTTCCATATTATTTTTTATATTATGCTATGCTTTTTATTTATAAAATGATTACAACAATGCATTCTGTAAAGACTTAATAATGAAAGGGGGAGAAATTTTTAAGAAGACTTAATAATGTCACTTTCAACATTTAAGAAGTCAAAATTATGTAAATGAGAAGAGTAGGTAAGTCAGGGCCAAGTGGAGGTACAACTTGGTTCCTCCCTGAGTCAATATCCCTGTCACTCACATCCTCACAGCTACTTTTCGTTCCAACCCTTCTTTAAGACCCACCATGGCCTATTTATCTCTCTTATTTCTCTGGGGGCCCATTCATCTACTCCTCTCTAGCTGCAGGCTTTGCACAATTTAGTACTTTAATCTCTGTGGCAGTTTCATGCACTAAAATGTCATTGGCTTATTGGTACGAGTGTGCCTGCCTGTCTGTAGTGCGTGTGTGTGCACATGTGTGACAAGGCACACTGGAGTGTTGCCTGGTCCTCTATCAGGAGTGCTCCAGTCCCTCCAAAGCATGTGTGCAATGAGGCTGAGCGGTACCACAAACCCATGGGACTAGCTTGCCATGCTCCACTCACAGGACTGGTGTCATAACAGATGGGAAAAGGGGGATTGGAACAAATCCTATGTCGTTTATGTTCATCTTTCCTTCTTTGAGTATTCAGGACTCTCAGAGGCAAGGTATACCTCTGGAAAAAATAAATGCATATGCCTTAAGAGTGGAAGGAACTAGCTGACTTCATGCTGGAGCTGAGTCTCCAAAGGTGAACAGTAATTGGCTGAACCGGTGACCAACATAGACAAAGCCAAAAAGCTTAAGAGCACTTGAGGGGAGGAAGCTTGGTGAGGAAGGCAACATGCCTCAACATGGAGGCTAGAGTGGGAGGAGAGTGGGTACTAGTGGACGAGGACAGGGGCAAGAGGTTGACAACTGCCACTGACCGGTAATGGAATGAAAAATCTGGAAAATACCTAATCCTCATCATGAGCTGCTGCCTTTTTGCCACTTCTAAATCCTAATTCTGTTTCTCTTCTTTTCTCAAAGTGGTGACTCATAAAGCCCCCAAATGTCACCTAAGCTCTGCATGTCCAGCGTGTGGTCCAGACACAGGAATGAGGCCAGCAAAGGCCTGGGGCAAAGACGGGCAGCCCAGGCTATCTGTGGGGTGCCTTCTTTCCAAGTCTGCTGTGCCTCCCTGCCAGTGGGACGGCCTCACATTATTTCAGTTCCTGCCTCCTCCATGTTCCATATTCATATTTTCTTGACACAAACCATACAGTGTTTCAACACTTGGAGATGGCAAAGTAAACCATTTGTACATACCAGGTCTGGTAACACTTTAAATAATGGGCCAGTTAGTAAATGCTGCACTACAATAAAAATCCCCGTCCAAGTACACATTACGTCCTCATTAATGCCAAGTGAGTTCAGTGTGATTAATGTTATTACAATAAATAACAGGGAGAGCATGATGACCGTCAAGCCGCGGCACCACGAGTGGGGCCCAGAGCCAGGCTAGGCTCCTACCACCCCCTGAACACACTCAGCTGCTGCCGGCCCGTCTAGTGAGTTCACTCAAGCCCTTCCAAGGCATGTGTTGTGTGAGAGACCCCCGAGCCTGGCCAGCTTTCCCACACACACAAGACCAATCATAACCTAGAGGAGAAATAGGGGCAAGGTGCTCATCAGAATGTGGTCTATCTCTAATGGGAAGATAGTGGAGGTGAGACCCAGCTCCTGGTAGCCATAGATATAAAGAGACCCACATCACCTTGCTGGAAGGGCCCTGGGCGGGGAGAACTGTCTTCAGTTCCACTTGTGGGAACTGCCATGGGAGATTCCAAGAGGTGGGTAGCTTCCTGCTCACGGACAGCTTAGGGCATGCCCAGTGCAGGAGGGGCTTAACTCACAACACTCAGTGTCTCAGAGACCCACCGGTGACACTCTCCCCCAATGCTCAAGGAAGCTTCAGTCAGAGCCGCGCTCTGGTTGACTTAAGTAAAAAGACATGCTGTAAAGACTCGGCCTCTCTAAGCCCTGTGGGCAGGTCCATGGATGGAGGAGCAAGAGAGAGGGGGCTTCTTGTTTGGCACACTTTGAAACAGGAGATTCTAGGCTAGCAAAGAAGGACATTGACAAGGGGGAAACGAGAACCAGATTAGGAGGCCAGAGAACAATAGCCGTGAAAACTATTTTCATTATGTTTGTGGTAAAGAGACTATATGAGAACCTAAAAAGCAACTTCAGCCCCTACCTTCACAGTGTGGGGTAAAGGGGCTCCCCCACAAGATATTCTGTACTCACTGCTTGCATGGCTGTGACACTAGGGGACACTATGCAAGGCTCTAGGCTACTGGTCTGTGCTATTTCTTATTCGAATGCTGGTTTCTGGCTTGGACCCCAGTCAGCTTGCCAAAGGAGCCCGGATGACATATCAAACTGCTAAACAAAAGGTTGCCAGTTCAAATTCCCCAACCACTCTTTGGAAGAAAGATATGATATCTCATGCTATAAAGATGAACAGCCTCAAACCTAATGGAAAATTTCCATGACTCAAAAGCATCAATTCTACCACAGTAGATTCGTTTTTTTGGTTTGGAGCAGAGGAGCAGATCTGGCCTACCCTGCTATGATGCCACCCCACCTCCAGCTCTAGGAATTTATCACATAGGCCACTACCAGGAATATTCTGGTGAAGACTGGACTTCAGTGGGAAACAAAATTTCTCCAGTCTTTCTTGAACATCACCGACCTTCTTGTCATTCCTGACCTGTTCCCTCCACCAGTAGCCAATGTCTCTATACTGAGAGACTCTTGTTTTTCCAACCTCAGATTAGCCACTATGTAGAGACTAAAGCCCCAGATGGCTATGCCGTAAACTCTGCCAATCCAGCCTGGGAAATACCAGCTCAGAATGTCCACTCTGGCATCAGACGCCAAGCCCCGTTGATTAATGAGGATGCCGGGTTGACCAAGAACCAGAAAGAACAGGAGTGGCTGGAAATGCGTGTTGACTTTTCAAACAATCATAAATTCCATGAGGGTGACAAAGGGGTTCGTTCTGTAATTGTGTTCATTATTTACACTAATGTCTAATTAAAGTCATTATGCTTTTTTTGTTCATTAAACAAACTTACTGGCACAGATACCAAGCCAGCACAAGGGCTGCTGGAATCACTGTGGAAGTATGGGGGCCTCGGGCCCAGATGGGGCCCAATTCTGAAACCTTCTGAGACAAACTTTCTTTAGAAAAGGAGACTCCATAGGAAGAAGAAAAGGAAGGACAGAGAGGGCAAGGACAGGGTCATAAAGCTTCCTGTCTTGCCTGCTTCTTCTGTCCTGCTTCCTCCCAGGAAGGAAGACCAAAGGATACCTGTCCCATTCTCATCACAAAAAAAAACTCCACAAAAAAACACCCCAAAACTGAGTTCAGACCAATAAGAGGACAAAACCAAGTACCACACAAGGTACTCAGGGAAGACCAAGACCCAATAGCAGTCACAAAGATCACTTTAACTCACCATCATTGCCAGATATTTCCTACGACTGTGTTCAGAAGAGGGCTTAGGAGTGATAAAAGGTATATTTTTTCTCAAATTGTGGTTAACCTTGAGAAGAATGGGATTCCCAGAGCACCTGACTGTGCTCATGTGAAAACTATAGTGGGCCAGAGAGCAGTGTTCAAAACAAAAGCAGAAAACCTTGCATGTTTCAAAATCAAGAAATGAGTGTGCCAGGGATGTATCCTGTCTCTACAACTCTTCAATATGTGTGGGAAGATGGGCTTTATGGAGAGGAATGTGGCACCAGGATTGGAGAAAGACTCATCAACAACCTGCACTATGCAAAGAACACAATCTTGCTTATAGAAACTGAGAAGGACTTGAAGCACTTGTTGGAGAAGATCAAGGAATGCAGCCTTTGGTGTGGTTTGTGTCTCAAGGTCAAGAAAACAAAGATGCTTACCACTAGACAGATAGGCAATATCATGATGGATGGAGAGAGATTGAAATTGTCAACAGAGTTATCTTGCTTGGATCCACAATTAACACCCTTGGTACCAGCAGTCAGGAAGTAAAGAGACATATTGCAATGGGAAAATCTGTAGTTAGGGACCTCTCCAAATGATTGAAGAGTAAGGATGCCAGTTTGAGCACTAAGGTGCACCTGATCAAGGCATAGTCTTTTCAATAACTTGTTATGCGTCTGAGAGCTGGACGATGAATAAGGATGATGGAAAAAGAATTGATGCCTTTGAGCTGTGGTGCTGGAGAAAAGCACTGAACATCCCATGGATGGCCAAGAGAACCAAGAGATATGTCTTGGAGAGGGTGCAGCTGGAGTGCTCTTTGGAAGCAAGAATGACGAGACTGCACCTCCTATACTTTGGGCATGTTGCTAGGAGGGGCTATTCCTTGGAGAAAGATATGATGCTGGGAAGGGTGGAAGTTTGGAGAAAAAGAAGAAGACTCTCAACCAGGTAGATTGACGTGGAGATGCTGCAGTGAGCTCTTGTATGTCAGGAAGTGTAAGGATGGCACAGGATAGAACACGGTTCAGAGCTTTTGTTCATAAGGTTGCTATGAGTCGTACTTGACTCGATGACACCTAACAACAATTAATGCGCTAGAAGAGCAGACCAAGAAAAAGACTATCATTTCAGTCAAGTAATGAAGATGCTTGCCCTTACTGCATTCTTTCCTCCCAATTCCAAGACATGTAAAGAACTAAATGCCACCCATGCTGTTTACATAAATATGCACATCCACACACCCACACAAGATGCCAGGCAGTAAGGCTAAATATTGTTAAGTAGAAGAAAGAAGAGTTAGGAATCAGCTGACTAAAGGAAGAATGTGTGAGTGTGTGTGTGTGTGTGCGTGCACGCACGCACACACACACGTTACAAGAAATGAATCTTAAATCGCAAATCGCAACATAAAGCTGTTCTCCAGTGCCACTGAAAAGCTATGACATCTGGCCTAGAGATTGTTATGAGAGCCACACCTAATGTGAAATGGAAATTTCAAATGGTTTAGTTGCAAATAATGTTTGGACCAAAAAAGTAACCATTACATGGATAAGCCTCAGTAGGTAGAGATTCATCTATAAGTAGTTATTCACATGTGAGACAATTAATATTATCAAGAGGTCTGACAAGAGAGACCAAGTTGGAGGCATGACGACTAGGCATCAGAGGAGGTCCACATGGCTTGGAATATTCATGAGAAGCGTTGTCGGGCCCAGCTGGAGCTTGGCCTGTAGTGGAATGATGGGGCTTAGGGAAGCGGAGAAGAAACATGCAAGATTAAGTCACATCTTTTTCATAAAGTGACCGTCTAGGATCTAGAATGGGTTAGAGCTTATTAAAGTTTGGGAAATATAAATCCCAGGAAATAGAAAACTATGTGTATAGAGACCTAGAGGTTGGCAAGTATCAGATGTTTGGGAGCAGGATATCAAATATTTCTAATAAGGGAAACTATTGGGGCGGGGGGGAACACCAGAAAGAGGAATTGGGTTCTTGCTGTGTAATTTGTCAAGTACCAAACTAAGTAGAACAGATCAGTCACATCTCTCCTTTGAAACTCAGCTGTCTGCCTGGGGCTGCTGCATCCCAGGGCTTAGCTGGCTCCCACTCACCCTTGCCTTCTTGCCATTGGTCTGTCCATGGCATTTGGATTGTTGTAGAAAAGGTGACTAATAATACAGCTGGTCAGGAAGTCTTAGGAAATTATCTTCTCTTGCCAGAAAACTCAACTTCACCAAGGACTTGAACCAGCAGCGGCCCTAGGAGAAAACATCTGAACTGGCCGTGGAGGCCACCGCCCACAGCCTATATACTCCAACTGGGGAGACAATATCAGCTGTTGAGGCCTCTGAGACAGTGTGTTTTATCTGGCTTGGGGCCATAAGAGAAAAAGCTGCAACAAAGGAAAGAGGAGAAGATGTGTGTTATTGGCGTGGAAGGCCTAATGACGAACACATTTGCATCTGTTCCTCCAAGGAGAGGCTGCCCTCTCCACGGCCCCTTTTGAGTTTTCTCCTGTGCTGCAAAGGACAAAGCTAAGCTCGAGTTTCAGAGATAACACGTGCCTCTTCACAAGGCCCTTGACCTATATGGTCCTCAGTTTTAGAGATTGGGTTGCTCCTGCCCGCTGCTGTACAGTGACCATTTTATACTTGTGGTTTCCCTGGCTCTGCAGAAAGTCAACGGGGCTTTCAGCAGGCCCCGATGGGCCAGTACCATGTTAAATGTATTACACCCATTGGGGCATTTGATCCTCTCAAATCTCTACAAAGTAATGCACTATGTTCTCATTTTAGAGATGAGAAAAGCAGACTTGTATGATATATTCCCTTTCACTTTGACACGCCGCCTGTCAGTGTGAGAGGAGGGTTACAGAATTATCAAATTTGAAGTTGGGAGTCACGGATTATAGAGTTCAGAAAAAATTTAAAGAGTCATCTTCACAGCCTCCTTCCCAAGAGGTAGAGATTAAGTCAAAAAAGTAAAATAGAAATTTTCAAGTTTACACAGAACTAAGAAGAGAAATCTACTTTATGTATATTTTTTCACTCCTATCTTCAAATAATCC
>NW_006400922.1:0-2335 GCF_000299155.1 Elephantulus edwardii | reverse complement strand
CTATGAGTTGGAAACGACTCGATGGCACATAACAACAACAACAACATCTTCAAATGAATACAAGTATGGGTTTAAGGACAGCAGAGATAATGATAATGGCACAGGGCTGGGCAAGATTTCAGTCTATAGTCTCGACTATAAATTATAGTCTTTACTATATTTACTATAAATCAGAGTTGACTTAACAGTACCTAACATCAATGACAACCCCTACCTCCATCATAAATTGGAGGTATATTAAACAAAGGTGAGATTAAGGTTAGTGGAAGGGACAACAGATGTCAGTGTATGGTTATATCTGGGAGGGAGAAAAAAACTCAAACCACCCAGCTCCCTAATTCTGAAGACTCAAACTCCTGAGTAGTTTCATATTGTCGTTGTTGTTGTTGTTGTTAGTTCCCATGAACACTGTAAAAACGTTTCTACTGGTGGGTGATGAGTAAATATCCTCATATGGCACCCACACATCTGTCACACTGAGACTCTGAGTTTCATCAACCTCCCAGAAATTGCAGATCTGACCTTTGCTTTCCTCACTGGGCACAATCCAGCGCCAAGCATGCACAGCAAGCACATTGGCCGCGGTCAAGACATGTGAGGATCCAGCAAAAGCTGGAATGCAAATGATAAATTATAAACAGAGTGTCAGCTTGGATAAACTCCTTTAACTTACCAGAAGACCTTGTCCACAACTAGGAAAATATCATAGAAAGGCAGTAGAAATGATGGGGTGGGGAGGAACAACGCTCATAGATAAGCAGAGGAAACAAGGTCAGTGAATTAAAAATTACTTCAGATGTATCATCTCCAGTGATAACGGGGGAACCTGGAATCTCACCAGGCTCCAGCAATGGCTCCTGATCGGGAAATCCCAAACCTATTCTGTCCGAGTTGGACCAGTCAGCCTGGAGGGAGAGCCTTGGTTAAAAGGTGTCCAGCTGCTACTTCAGGGTCAGCAACACAACACCTGTTGAGTCTCTTCCCTTCGATCTAGTTTTTATGAGTCCAAAGATCCCCAAGGTCCTAAAATCTATCCCACTTCAGGTTGGCCATGTCCATGTCTGGTGAGAATCAGGCTAGACTCTGTTCTAGGTCCTTACAACCCAACACAGAGCAAAGCCATTCTGTCCTAAACTCAGTATCCAATGGGTCTACATGATTCCTAATTTCAAAACTTACTAGGACACAAATCATGCATGTACACATACTATTACAAGATTTGACAATGGTAGAAAATCAATGCACAGTATTGAAATGAAAAATAAACAACCTAAATTAAAAAAAAAATCACACTCCACGACTGTTCACAATAGCAAGGAGTTGGAAACAACCTAAGTGCCCATCAACAAACAAATGGATAGAGAAGCTGTGGTATATTCACACAATGGAATACTACACTGCATTGAAAAACAAGGAACTCAAGAAATATTATTCAAAATGGGCGACGCTGGAGGATCTCATGCTGAGTGAAATATCTCAGTCACAAAAGGACAAATACTGCATAGCTCCTCTGTTGTAGAATGGGACTGACATCAGGGTTGTGATAAGAATGAGAAAAACTGGATAAATTATGTATACTGCATTAAAACAGATGAAGGAGAGAACAGGTTAAAAGAGATATATGATAGGGTATTATGGTTATCGCAAGAGTCCAAATGATGGTTGCCTAGTTGAGTGTACTTGGGGAGGGGGGGGGGGGGGTTTGCATACCAGTGAAGGGAGTTTTCTTTTACTTTTCAAAGAGAAGAGCGAACTTGGGGGAGGGGTGGGCATGGAGAAAAGTGCAACTATGAATGAATGGAAATCCAAAATCTCTGTAAATTTTCATTAAAATGAATAATGAATAATAATTAAAATGGGGGGGAGACTACTATTAGTTACTGTAATTATCACTTCCCAAGGTACAGCTATTATATTTCTAGTCTGGGCAGTTGTGGAAAGGCTGAATCATAAAGCACAGGTCCTTTTTTTCTTGGGCACAGACTATATTCTCCAGCCTACTTTGCACTGTAGATGAGTCTGTGGTCTGAGTATTAGCCTAAGAAATGCAGGCAGCAGTGCAGATCCTTCTAAGCCTGATACATTAAAACTTCCCATTTATAATCCTCTCCTTTTCCTCATCTGTCAGTCAGATACAGAAAACCCAGCAGAACTATTCTCAGCCCAGGAGAAAGCAGAACCGTAAGGCAGAAGGAGCTCCTAGGTTTCTAACATCACCTGAAGGGACACTAGGAACACCTATCTTGCTGTATTTTGTGTGAATGATGAAGCATGAAATCATGTTCTATTAAATTAAGATTGAGAATGGATTGAGAAATTACAGTACATTCACACA
>NW_006400921.1:6452-12145 GCF_000299155.1 Elephantulus edwardii | reverse complement strand
GTTCCTGATTTTTAACTATATAGGTTTCACATAATGGCAACCACAATGTGGTTGTGATCTACACAATCAAATGCCTTTCTATAATCAATAAAACACAAGTAAACCTCTTTCTGGTATTCTCTGCCTCCAGCCAAGATTCACCTGACATCAACAATGATATCCTCAGTGCCATGATCTCTTTTGAATCCAGCTTGGATTTCTGAAAGTCCCCTGTCCATATACTGTTTCAGCCATTTTTAATATAATTTACTTGCATATGATATTAATATTGTTAAATAGTTTTCAAAGTCTGTTGGATCACCTTTCTTGGGAATGGGAACAAATACGGATCTTTCCCAGTCTGTTGTTTAGTAGTTGTCTTCCATATGTTTTTGGTAGAGACTGGTGAAAAACATGCCCAGGGTTCTATCCATTCCCTGAATCACCTCAACTGGTATTCTCTCAATTCTGGGGGCCTTAGTGATTTCTTACCACTAGTTGTTGTTATTGTTGTTGTTGTTGTATGCCACTGAGTTAAAAATGATCCATGACTGACTCTACAGCAGGTTTTCAGAGGCAGTAAATCAAACAAAAGGAGATTGCTCATCCTTCTGTGAAGCAGCTAGTGGATGTGAACTTCAAGCTTTTGGGATTGCAGTGCAGCTTCTTACCATGAGGTCACCAGAGCTCCCATTATGGTTATATCTATGTAATGTATATCTATACATAATGCACGTGAGTCTCCCTCTAATCCTGATGCCACATTCTTTTTCATTGAGTCCAGCTCCTCAGGTAATTTGCTTAGCATATCGACTAAGCAGGTATTGAGATAGCATACATCCCTGACACACTCTCTTCCCAATTTCAAATCATGCAGTGCTCCCCTGCTCCATTTGCATAACAGCCTCCTGATCCAGGTATAGGTTCCTCAAGAGCACAATCAAGTGCTCTGGGATTCCCATTCTTCTCAATGTCAGCCACAATTTGTCATGATCCCCACGGTCAAATGCCACAGGAACCAAGATATGATCTTGAATCAATTTGATTGTAGTTTCATGATCATCTTAAGAATAGGTTTGAGGCATTGAACACCAATGATAGAAGACCAGATGAGTTGTGGATGATATCAGTGATACCATTCATGAAGAAAGAAAGCAAAAGGTCATTACAAAAACAGAGGAGAAAGAAAAAATCAAAATGGCTGTCAGAATAGACTAATGATTGCACTGGAACATCGAGAAGTCAAATCTAAAGGAAAACATGTCAAAGTGAAAGAGATGAACAGATGACTTCAAAGGGCAGCTTGGGAGGTCAAAGCAAATTATTATAATGGAGTATGTAGAGAGCTGGAATTGGAGAATAAAAAGGGAAGAACTTGCTCTGCATTTCCCAAACTGAAAGAACTGAAAATCAAATTTAAGCCTCGTGTCACAATGTTGAAGGAGGCTATGGGCAATAATTGAATAACCCAGAGAGCATCAAAAGACGATGGAGGGAATGAATACACAGAGTTACTGTACCAGAAAGAATTGATTGACACTGAAAAATTTCGAGAAGTATCGTATGATCAGGAACCCATGGTAATGAAAGAGGAAGTAAAAGCTGCATCGAAGGCATTGTCAAGAAATAAGGCCCCAGGAATCGATGCAATACCAATTGACTTGTTTTAATTAACAGATGCAGCCTTGGATGCACTCACCAGTCTATTCCAGGAAATCTGAAGGACGGCTGTCTGGCCAATGGATTGAAAGAGGTCCATATTTGTTCCAATTCCCAAGAAGGGTGATCCAACTGAATGTGGACATTATCTAACAATATTCTTGATATCACATGCAAGCAAAATATTGCTGAAGATCATAAAAAAATGGCTGGAAAAATATGTAGATAGGGAATTGCCAGTTAAAGTGGGATTTAGAAGAGGTCATGACACCAGGAATATTGCTGATGTTGAACAGATCCTGGCTGAAAGTAAGGAATACCAGAAGAAGGTCTATTTTTGCTTTGTTGACTTTCTGTGGTTATTGTTGTGTTATTGTTGTGTTTGTTGTTGTTAGGTGCCATTGAGTGGAATACAGCCCATAATGACTCTACAAACAACAGATCTGAACCCTGTCCTATCCTGTTCCATCCTCACACTTGCTGACACATTAGAGCCCATTGCAGCAGTCACTGTGTCAGTCCACCTGGTGGAGGATCTTCCTCCTTTCATTGACCTTCTACCTTTCTGAGCATCATATTCCTCACTAAGGAATAGCCCCTTCTAGCCATATACCTGAAATATGTGAGGGGAAGCTTTATCATCTTTGCCTCCATGGAGCCCTCTGGCTGCACCTTCTCCAAGACAGATTTGTTTGTTATTTTGACAGTCCATGGGATTCAACACTCTTCTCCAACACCACACTGACTCTCAAAGGCATCGATTCTTCTTCTTGTCATCCTTATTCATTGTCGAGCTCTCAGATGTATAGCAAGTGATCAGAAAGACTATGGCCTGAATCAGACGTATCTAAGTCATTAAAATTACATCATTACTCCTCAGTAATTTGGAGAGGTCCTTAATTGCAGACTTTGCCAGTGCAATACATCTCCTGATATCCTGACTTCTGGTACCAAAGCTATTAATTGTCAATCCAAGTAAAATGAAGTTGTTGACACTCTCAATCTTTTCTCCATCTATCATGATGTTGCCTATCGGTCCAGTAGTAAGAATCTGTTTTCTAGACATTGAGAAGCAAACCATATTGAAAGCTGTATTCTTTGTTCTTCTGCAACAAGTGTTTCAAGTCCTTCTCATTTTCAGCAAGCAAGGTTGTGTCATCTGCCTAATGCAGGCTACTGATGAGTCTCCCATCAATCTTGATGCCACATTCCTCTTCATGGAGTTCAGCTTCTAGAATAGTCTGCTTAGCATACAGATTGGATAGGTATGGAGAGATAATACAACCTTGACACACTCCTTTTTAATTTTAAACCTTGTAGGGAGCACTGGTGGTGTAGTGGCAAGAAGTTGTACTGCAATCCCAAAGGCATGTGGTTCAAGGCCACCAGCTGCTCCCCTGGAGAAAGATGGGATATCCCTCCCACGTGATTAACTGCCTCTGAAAACCCGCCTGAGAGTCAGCTATGGATCAGTTCCAGCTTGATGGTACATAACAACAAGTATTCTCTTGTTCTATTTGCGCAACAGCTTCGTTATCTAGGTATAAGTTTCGCACAAACACAATTAAATGCTCTGTGATTCCCATTCTTCTCAGTGTTGCTTCATCAATAAAATATAAAATGCCAAAAAAAAAAAATATAAAATGCCTTTGCTTCATCAATAAAGCATAAATAGACATTCTTCAGGTATTCTTTACTTTCAGCCAGGATCCATCTGACATCAGCAGTGATATTCCCGGTGCCAAGGCCTCTTCTACAGAGAAGAGGTCATGGTGTTATCAGCTGCCGTCAAGTTGACTACCATTCATAAATGACCTTATGAAAAGCAGATCAGAACCTTACCCTACATCTTCTTCACGATCTCCACCATGGTAAAAGTCATTGTTATAGTTACTATACCAAGCATTGTTTTAAAGCATTGGTTATCACTGATTTTGAGGTTAAGGTACAGTAATGTCTTCCCAGTTCTTTTAGAGCTCCACTGAGGTTCCACCTAAGGGTATCGAGATAGGACGATTCCTGATCTCTTTCATCCCCACCATCACTTTCTGTCCCAGCAGCTAGACTGATATACTGTGCAGTGAAGGAGCCCTGATAAACCTCTATCACATCAGTGTCATTAAAACAAACAAAAGTCAAACCTGTTGCTACCAAGCCAATTCACAAAGAGATGCTATGACAAGGTCGAATTGCACCATCGGGTTTCTAAGGTTATAATCTTACTGATGCAGCTGATAGTTTTGAACCACAGATCTTTCAGCTACTAATTTAGTGTTTCAACCCCAAGACTCCTTGACCATTACCACAACAAACTGTCATACATATCAGCTTCATTAATCTGTCATCTTTTCTGGAACATAAGTCCTCCTAAGATCTAGAGGAATTGCATTAAGAAAATCTGCTGCCAAGGACCTTTCCAGAGGGCCAAAGAGCAACAAAGTCAGTATAAAGACTAAGGTGCACCTGATCCAGACCATGGTCTTTGTAATTACTTGCTATGTATTAGAGAGCTGGACAATAACCAAAAATTTCAGAAAAAGACTTGATGTCTTTCAGTTGTGGTGCTGGAGAAGAGTATTGGACATACCAAGAGAATAGGTCCGTCCTGGAGAGAGTGAAACCAAGTTTCTCCTTGGAGGCTAGGATTTTGAAGCTTCGTCTCACATACTTAAGGAATGTGGCCAATCCTTGGAGAAGGACATCATGTTTGGAAGGGTGGAGGGACAGCACAGGAAAGGGAAACCCCAGATGAGATGGACTGACACAATAACTAGGGTAATAAGGATAGATGTGTCAGAGACAGTGAGACTGGCTCAGGATGGAGCAAGGTTCAGAGCCATTGTGCATAGGGTCACTATGAGTTGTAGTCAACTCAATGGCATATTCATTATTGTATACACAGGGAGCAGAACAATACCAAGAATATAGTAGAAAAGACCTCAGTAAATGTGTGTATGTGTTGAGTTTGTTCATTCATAAGCATATTTGCTGGGATAGGATAAATTGTAGACCTTGATGTCAAGGACATTTCATTTTTATTTTTTATTTGTGTGAAGGTTTACAAATCTCATTGATTTTCTTCATACAATCGTTCATAGACCTTATGTATAATAACATTAATGTTACTGCTGTTGATTTTTATGTCAGTAACAATAAAGTACAGTAAGAAAAGCCCTACGCACTAGAAGTCAAGAAATCAGACTTCCTAGCATATTCAGGCTAGCCATTTCTTTTTTTCTGAACAGAACTACACTTTCCCAGTTCTAGAATTCTAGAATCAAATCACAAAGCCTCTTACATACAGTTCGTGGTGCTGATACATCTACTTTTTTCTTTTATAATTATGTTTATTCCTCTGAGTTGTCTTATTCTTCCTCAAACCCAAAAGGATACTCTTTTAATTAGAGACATATCAAGGACAACCACATAATTAGGCAGAAAGGCTGCTTGGGTCACAATCAGATATGTGGTCCTCAAAACCTGATTGTCCAGACCTCCTGCTGGCTTTCCTCTGAGGCTGAGAGGCCACTGACTTTTGTCTCCCCCTGATCTACTTCTTGAAGCCTCTGATGCAGATATTTTCTCTGTACAGTTGATGCTTGCTGAATTCTGAAGATTGGAAGTATAACTCAGAATCAGGACCTAAGAAGAACTGGAAAAATGTCAAATTCCATTAATGAGCATAAAGCATCTAGAAATTCAGAATTAAACTTCAGAGCCAGGGGCCAGAAACCAAAAAAATCCTAGGGCTTGAGTAGCATGCATGGGTTATTGTTGTGTGCTGTTGAGTTGCTTATGACTTTTAATGGCCCTACATACAAAAGCTCTGAATCCTGTTCTATCTTGAACCAGTTTACTTCTTTTATCACAGTCACTGAGTCAATCCATCTCATCCAAGGTCTTCCTCTCTTATGCTGTCCCTCCTCTCTTCCAAGCATGATGACCCTTTGCAACGGCCCCTCCTTGCAAGATGTCCAAAGTATGTCAGATGAAGGTACATGGAGCAGCCTGGTTTCATCCTCTCCAGGACAAACCTGTTTGTTCTCTTGGTTGTC
>NW_006400921.1:0-617 GCF_000299155.1 Elephantulus edwardii | reverse complement strand
TTGCACAACATGGTGGGTGCGGGGGGAGACTGAAGAACATTATGCTGAGTGAAATATCTCAATTGCAAAAGGATAAATACTGAATAACACCACAGTTATAAAATAGGATTGATATAGGGGGTTGAGGGGAAAATAGGAAAAGAGTGGATAAATAATGAACACTGCATTGGAACAGATGAGACGAATGGTCCAAAAGGAATATATGGTTAGGTATTACATGTGTGACAACAATCTGGAAAAGCGGTGCATTGCAAAGTGAAGTAGGGGGATGGGGGAGGGAGGGAAGGGGAGAAAAGGTGCAACAATGAATGAATAAAATTTTTTTAAAAACCAAAAGAGGAGAGACTTGTGTTGCAAAAGATTAGGAACCACTGGTTAATCAGAGTAAGAGGTAGAGCAACACTATCATGTTAGACCCATAGTAAAAAAAAAAGACCACCACAATTCTTTCATATATACTATTGCACTCAATCCTCAATAAATTGCCTAATGAGAATAATGAAGCTTAATAGTTTAGGTGATGCCTCAGGGAGGAGTGATAGGGAATGGCAAAGGACACACTGACAAAGAAGATTAATCAGAACTGGCTTTGACAAGCACTGTGGCATTTGGACAAG
>NW_006400920.1:11641-12654 GCF_000299155.1 Elephantulus edwardii | reverse complement strand
ACATCAAAGAAATAATCCATCATGACCAAGTGGGATTCATAACAGGCATGCAAGGATGGTTCAATATAAGAAAAACAATTAATGTAAGTCATAATATTAACAAAGCAAAGAACAAGAACCACATGATCCTATCAATTGATGCAGAAAAGGCCTTTGACAAAATCCAAAACCCTTTCCTGATGAAAACACTCAACAAAATAGGACTAGAGGGGAATTTCTTCAATATAGTGAAAAGTATTTATGAAAACCAGAGAGCTAACATTATTCTCAATGCAGAGATGTTAAAGGCATTCTCTTTAAGAACAGGAACTAGGCAAGGATGCCCATTATCTCCTCTCTTATTCAATATTGTATTGGAAGACTTAGTGATAGCAATAAGACAAGAGAAATACATTAGAGGTATACAAATTGGCAAAGGGGAAGTAATATTATCCCTCTATGCAGATGACATGATAGTATACTTAGAAAACCCTGAAGACTCAGCAAGAAAACTGTTGGACATAGTTGACCAATTCAGTAAAGTAGCAGGATACAAGATCAACATACAAAAATCAGTTGGATTTCTCTACAGTGACAAAGAGAATACAGAGCCGGAGCTAAGAAAAGCAATACCCTTTACAATAGCTAATCATAAGATTAAATATTTGGGAGTCAATATAACTAGAAGCACAAAAGATCTATTCAAAGAAAACTACAAAACATAATTACAAGAAACAAAAAGAGAACTGTAAAAGTGGAAGAATATCCCTTGCTCATGGATAGGAAGACTCAATGTTGTGAAAATGGCAATACTACCAAAGGCAATCCCAATACAAATACCAATTTCATTCTTCAGTGAGATGGAAAAGGCAATCTCCAGCTTCATTTGGAGTGGATAGAAGCCACGAATAAGCAAAGCACTTCTTAAAAATAGAAAAACTGTAGGAGGCATCTCACTCCCTGACTTAAAATCCTACTACACTGCCATGGTAGTCAAGACAGCATGGTAGTGGTACAATGACAGATGCATAGAT
>NW_006400920.1:3419-10476 GCF_000299155.1 Elephantulus edwardii | reverse complement strand
TATATGGTGCCACGGTTATAGAATGAGTCTGGCATTGGGGTGGGGGTAAGACTGAGAAAAACTGGATGAAATATGTTTACGGCATTGAAGTCTATGGGAGAGAGAATAGTCTAAAAGTATTATATTTTAGGGCATTATTTTTATTGTAGGAGTACGCAATGAGGGTTGCAGAGTAGATTATATTTGGGGGTGGGGGTTGGGTTTGAGGAGGTGTGGGGGATTGTGTACCAATGAGGGAGTTTTAATTTTGCTTTCCAAGGAGAGGAGCAAACGGGGGGCGGGGGAGCTGTGCGGGGAGAAGGGTGCAACAATGAATGAATGGAATTCCAGAATCTCTGTAGATGTTCATTGAAGTGAAAAATAAACAAACTAAATCATTGAAAAAAAGAATACGGTGTCCTGATATTTCCTTCTATTTTCATTTAAGTTCAATCTCTTGAGGTTACTCTCCTATAAGCAAAAACTTGGCAAATTCCAGTTCCCTGCAAGGACAGGTACATGCCTATCTATTTTATTCTATCCTTACTCACTACAGAATGATGACAGGAATGGGGGGGGGCTAAAATATAATTATGATATTCATAGACTATCCCACATGAATTTTAAATTGTTAACTAAGACTTTTACCCTCTGAACCTGTTCTACTAAAAAAGTTCTTTTCTCCTGTGCCCTCTTATCCTGTACCCAAATCTCTCTCGAGTAATTTTTTCTTGTCCCTCATTTCATCCCCTTCATCCACTCTCCAATTTCAAATCCTCCAAGGTGTGAAACGAACTTGAATTTCAGATTGATAAGCAGTAACATTTTATGAGCCATAGATTTTTACCTGCTTGTGTATATTTTCCATTACTGTGGGTTCCTAGATCCCTATCACTTTATCAATTCTTGTTTCATCTTCTCAATAATACTGCTATATTGTACTGTCAGCTACTTCTACTAACCACCTAATGGTGAGGAAATAGAATAATTAAAAAGTCAATCTTTATAATCTGGCCTGCATCAAAATCTCAGTCCTACCACATAACATCTGTTCAGTCTTTCCAGTTATTTGACCTTTCTGGATTCTCCTATTTCCTATAAAATGGTAATTATGATAATATTTTTGGAAGAAAGAGTGGCATCCACTTCCTAAACAGCATACCTGCAGAAACTCTATGTTCTTTGATAAATATTGATAGTTACAGAAAGGCTTCAGGCCTTTTATTGATAGGGTCTCTATGAGTCATGCTTGACTCGAAGGCAATCATCAACAACAACAACATTATGCTATTTATGTTGTCAAAATGTACCACTAAGTTTTCTAACTCAGCAAAGCAGTATATCAAAACACAGCTGCCCCGTAGATTTTCCTAGGCTGTAAATTTTAAATGTGCAGATGGCCATATCTTTTCTCTCATAGAACAATGGTGAGTTCAAATCATTGACTTTTGTCTAGGAATTGAATGCTTAACCCTTGTGTAAACAGAGCATCTACATATACTAAACACATATCATAAAGAATGTATCATCACTCCCTTCTAACTCTATTTGCTTTTTATAACAATTACTGGCCATGTAGTCATTATTTCCATATTTTTCTCGTTCAGAATCTTCCTCACTTCAAAGAAGGTAAAATAATGTCTTTTTATTTTCCAGATTTTCTTGCCAATCTGTATCTGGTTATCTCGTGCAAGAGAGCATTCTTGTGGCTCTGTTAAGAGTTTACAAGATGGAGGGAAGAGAAAATTATTCTTTCTCTGCTTCTCATGGTTTATCCAAAAGCAACTGCTGCTGGCTGTGAGCTGTAGAAGAATTTGTGGCAGCTCTCAGATCCAGGATTCAGCAGGACTGCAAGCTCAGCAGAAGTTCCTTGGGCCCAGGAACAACAGCCATGGCCAGATCTCCTGCAAATCTGTTATTATTTTCTGGAAGCTAGAAGCATGACTGTCAGGCAAATATAGAACAACCGTGATCAAATAGCTTGCTCATCTTAATATTTAATAATTGAATCAATAAAATGATAAGACTGGCTTTAAAGATAATTTGAAAAATGGGCTTAAGTACAACAGAGATTGTGAGGATGGTGTAGGATATGGTGGGGTTTTGGTCTTTTTTACAAAGAGGTTGCTATGAATCAGAGCCATTTTGACAACACCTAACAATATTTCCAATCAGGCATAATTCAATGAACTAGAAACTTCCAGTTGAGAAGATTAGCACCACATTTGCCTTGATGTTGATTTCACTCTTAGAAATCTGCTGTCTTTTACTCCTCCAATAATACGAGCAATTAAATCCCTCCCTTGCTTGAGTACTCAATTCCCAGTTTCCAGGAGGATTAAAGAACTCTACCATGGTAATCAGAATTGGAGATTCCTCCCCCACTTTAGATTAGTTCTATTGTCAGATGCCCTCTTCATAGAAACAGGTTTCCTGGAGCCCAACTGCTTCTTTGAACTTTTAAATAATGTCTTCTATTAGACAGCTGGGGTCTTTTTTTATCTGTTTGTTGTGGAAAACAACCTTAGAGTTCTTCTCAGCTTGCTGCTTGGACCTGTTCTTACTTGAGGCTCTCCTGTACACATGAAATTTCTCTATGCTTGCTATTTTTTTGAACAATACTGAAGCACCTCGGTGGTAATTCACTTTTCTAGCACCCCCAGGTCTGGCTCTCTTATTCTCCTACATGAGTTCCATTTAGACATCGATTATTTCCTTAGGGAAAAGAAGAGTAATAGTGGTTGTACATGGTTTAAGGCATTCAGCATCCTTAAAGGTTGCTTAGGTAACATGAATGAATGATTAAGTCTATATAGGTAGGCTGGGACCAGAGTGATTTTAAACTCTCATGACTACCAGATAATTGAGATCAGTGGATGGTGCCCCTTGGCATTTTCAGTTTTGTGGTCCTGGTGGGGATTCACAAGTCACACATGTTTGTGTCACTTTATCATTTTTTCAAGAAACTTGGATATTTGATTTATCTAATATTAATGTTTTAAAATGAAGCATTAATTAAAGATGTTTTAACTACTTTTCCAGATAATAAAATTATGCCTACAAGCAGGTTTGAGTCAGTCACAGAATGATCTGTAGAGCTATAGCTGTAGACTATAACTGTTGTTGTTGTGTGTGGTCGAGTTGGAACCAACTCATGGTCAACTTCTCAGAAGGTTTTCTTCAGAAGCAGTAAATTGCAGGGAAGGAGAGTGCCCATCCTTCTCCCTGGAGCAGTTAGTGGATTTTGAACTGCATGCCTGTGGGATTGCAGCTCAGCTTCTCACCACTTAGGCCACCAGAGCACCCCATTTTAGTGATATCCCAAATTTGCTCCCTTAGCTATGTTATGTAAATGGTAGTTTCACTTGAGAAATTTTTTCTATCATCTTGTATTCTCAATTTCATTGTTTTTAATTCTCATTTAACCTTAATTTTTAATGATAACAGGCTGCTGTTGTTTTTGTTGCTGTGAACCATAGAGTCAGAACTGACCCATAGCTGGTAGGTTTTCAGAAATAGTTAATCACATGGGAGGAGAGTACCCATCCTTCTCTCACAGAACAGCTGGTGACCTTGAACCAGGTGGCTTCAGAATTAAAGAACAGCTTCCTGTCACTTGCATTTCAGAGTTTATTAGGTTTGTAAAGCACCATCTCACATATCACTATAGTTTAGGTGCCATGCTTTGACAAAAAATTCTTTGTTTATGATCATAAAGAGGGATAATGTCATCACAGAGTTGTCAATAGTTGAATTTGTTTGGAGTTGTAAAGACTGAGGGTCATACACATTTGTACAGTTATAAGGCATACACAACTCCTAAAGTGACACAGTATTAAATACTTTCATTAGTACATATGGTCTAACATGAAAAGTCTAACTTCTGAACTTGAAAGTATTTATAATGTAAGGAACGTAGTCTAACAGTCCCTATACCTTTTAGGTCCTGGGAAAGGTCTCTATTTTTCTTCCAATATAAAACAAAAAGCTATAAGTCTGAGAATTGAAATCATAACTGCTCACCCCAGGTTAAATCATCTTTGTCATTTTATGTTTTACCTTCAAAAAGAATATGAATTTTACAATTCATATCGATAAGAAATCAGGTAAACATGTGGGATGGGGGGTGTAAAGGACTAACTAAGAATTTAAGAATCTTAAAATTTAGGACTGGATTTTCTTTTTCTCCTGAGAAAAAGACAATATTCTTGAATTCTATCCAATGGAGTATAACAAATGGTGGCAAGTTTTGAAAAATGCAAAATTTCTGTCCCCTTTCAGAGGCCAAGAATCAGCAGGGCGCACAGAACTCAAAGTTGTCATTAAATAAGCACGCCTAATATGAGTCAACACATTTCTCCTTGAATTCAATTGTGACAAATGCTCAATAAAGTTTCCTATCATTGTAATACCTCTTAACAGGCAGAAAATTGTGGAGAGAGCAGCCCAATCAGATTAAGGAATTTAAAGGTTTCCGAAAGAAAATTCATCAGCCTTTTGGTTTTGAAAGTGAAATATTATTACAGAAAAAAATTAATTTGGATAGGTGGCATAGTCTACAGGAAGTTGTTTAGCCAATTCAAAGGCAGCACTTAACTGGCAGTTTGAACCCTCCAGCTTCTCTATGGGAGAAGGATGGACAATCTACTACTGTGCATTTACAGCCTCAGAAAACTTGCTGAGGGTCAACTATGACTCAATTATAATTCGAGTTTTGAGTTATATAGAAACAATATAGATAGATAGATAAAGAGAGAGAGAGAGCGTTTCCAGAGGCATGTTCTTTAGGAAGTGGATGTCACTCCATAGATAGGTGGATATGTATCAATAGATATATATCTCAAGATAGATAGATAGATAGATCTCAATATATATATTGTTGTTGTTGTTAAGTGACATCAAGTTGTAGAAGACTCATAGTGACCCTGTGAATGAAAGACCTGAACACCTAAATAACTTTTGTTGTTTCTCCATGTTCATAGAGTTTCTGGAGGCAAGCCATTTGGGAAGTGGATGCCCCTCCTGCTTCCAAGCTTGTTTTAATTGGGAAACTCCACCAAACACTGTTCACCATGGGTAACCATTATCACATTTAACACATCAGTGTCAGTGTTTAGCATCACAGCAACCACGAGTTACCTCTGTACAGCAAATGGACACACCAGCGCCAAATTGCATCATCTCACATCCATTAATGAGTCAGTATTCCACCCTAATCCTCACCAGAACCACCAAACAAGCCTCTGTAGAATCCAACTGCTGCAGACAACTTCCAAACTGGATTCCAGCCCCATATTGCTAACCAAATGCATTTTTAAATAGGATTCTGTAGAATCTGGCCATTTCCAAACTGGATTCCAACCTATATCTGTCTATCTATCTATCTATCTACCTATCTATCATCTATCTATCTATCTATCTATCTATCTATCTATCTATCTATCTATCTATCATCTATCTCTATCTCTATATTATAGATACTCCTCTGATTTTGTTTTGCGTGCCGTAGAGTCGTAGGCGACTCATAGCGACCCTATGAATGAAAGTTCTCAACACTGTGTGACTTACGTCCTTTCTCCATGTTCATAGGGTTTCCAGAGGCAAGCTATTATGGAAGTGGATGCCACTCCTGCATCCAAGCTTGTTTTAATCAGGTAGCTCCACCAAACACTGTCTGCTATGAGTAACCATTTCAACATAAATCTAAGTAAAGAAGTTCATTAAAACATTTCTTCCTCCTAAATTTTAAGAAAGGCCAGTCAGACACTTTCAAGTGCGCCAAGGACTCCACTTACTTGGAGGCAGTTTGGACATGAAGTCAAAAGTGAGCACATTTGAAACTTTCATTGCTAGGAGGCTGGCGCATCACACTCGCCATGTTACACTTCTGGATCTCTTAGCTTCCTTTTGTGAATAACACATTAACTATCAGAGAAGTATCTGAAATTGAGGTCTGGTTGGTTCTGTGTTTTCAGCATAGTTCCCGTGCAAGGTGACAGTATCATATTGGGACTCCAGGGAAGTTAGTTGAACACACTCCATGCTATACTAAGAACCCCAGTGGACATTGTACCATTCCTAGCAAAAGAACAAAAGACTGAATTTTGATCTTTCCCAAAAATGCTTTGAATGAACTATTATATATGTATGTATTTGTATTTATTTATTTATTTACTTATCTATCTATCTATCTATCTATCTATCTATCTATCTACCTACCTATCTAACTACCTACCTATTTATTTATTTGGCTTAATGTATCGGCCTCCAAACAAATACCAGAGGTTATTTCTGGAATGTGTGAGTGAGGAGAAAAGGGATCCCAGCCTTTGATGATGGCTCTGACGATCAATCAGTGTCTCTTCAGTGTACCATTTTCCTTTTATTTTAATTTTTCAGGAAGTGCTAATGGAACACCAGCTTCCACCCTCAATTCCTCCCTAAAAAAGCAGCCTTTAGAAGGGACTGGGTTTGCGGGACCACCAATCCTGATCTTGCACCTCCCTGAATCCACCAGTGTGACCATTTCACAGATGTTACCTTCTAGAAAACATCTGTGTGTAACTCCCCAAATAGCAACACACGTTATGTACTTTTCTACACTTCACCTTTTCTTTTCTTTTATTTATTTATTTTTAATTAAATATATTTTTTCCTCTCACTTTTTAAAAAACTTTTATACTGGATTATTTACAATATTTATTTTTTGATAGTTAAAGACAGGAAAGTTTTTTAAGCAAGAGAAACATTCTCATGAGTGTGGCCCATTTTAGAAGGTAGAGCAGTGAGCAAAGACTTTTCTTTTTAGTGGCTAAATTCCTACATTCAAAGAAATAACATGCCATCACGGCTGCCCATGGTGGATAGTATTTGTTGGAGCTCCAAGTTTAAGACTAGTTTGGAAGCAGGAGTGGCATCAACTTCCTAAACCACATGCCTCTGGAAGCTCTATGACCTTGGAGAAATTATGATGGTTATAGAAAGGCTTCAGGCCTTTGGTTCCTAGGGTGGCAATGAGTCATGCTCAACTCAACTGGCAATCAACAACAACATATATAGATATATAGGTACATAGATA
>NW_006400920.1:0-3319 GCF_000299155.1 Elephantulus edwardii | reverse complement strand
TCTGTGGCTTAGTGGTAAGGAGTTTTACTACCAACTAAAAGGCACGTAATTCACATCTACCAGCAGTTCCACAGGAAGATGAGTAATCTCCTCCTGTATGGTCCTGACCCTTGAAAACCCTCTGAAGGATCTTCTTTGACCCTCAGTTGAACTCCACAGCAGTGAATAAGTGAAAAAGCCCTCTGGAGGGTCAGCAATGTGTCAGTTGGGACTCATAAACAATGAGCTGGAATTTGAGTCTTTAATGAATGTATGCTGGTTTGAAAAGCTTATAACAGGGCTGATACTTCAGCTAGATATTTATGTGGGAAAATGTTGGCTTGAGTGTTAGATTTGGCTGAAGCTTAAAAGCTTGTCCAATTTTATCTATCAGTCACGGAATCATTTTTAGATAAACAATGACTAATCATAGAGGCATAAACTAAACATCAACCTTGAAGACCAGGCATGGGCACTAGTGCACCGTGTGCCAACAATGCTGTCATTGTACCCAGACAAATACTGCAAACTTAGGCCCTCACTCCAACCTTCTGTGGCAGCTTCAAAAGTAATGGTGCTAGTTGACTAACTAGATTTTCTGGTTTTCTTTGTGGGTATTTGGAGATGAGATTAATGTCTCAGGACAGAGTAGATCCTGAGGTTCTTCAATAATTTATAGGAGAGATGCAAAACATGAACAATTTATTTGAAAAGTAAAACTATATATCTGCATATGTACAGTAAGCTGGCAAAGCAAGTGGTCATGGTAGTTATTTGTAGAAGACCTGGAGGAGACATCATAGATGATAAGCTGCCTCTGACAACATGGACAGTTTGGAAGTGAGATGAGCCTTGCCTGGGGAGAGATAAAAAGGTTTCTTTTCCATAAGGTAAAATAGGAAGTATTATAGAAAAAAAGAATTAGGACATTTTATATAGAAGAGAATAGTGCCTCTCTTGAATCCTGGATGAATGGATATCAGCAAACAGGGCATTCATAAGATTACTGGGCTGAAGAAGCAGATGGCTCAAACATGGGCAGAAAGACAACAGCACATTAAGCTTCTGTAAGTTTTGGTGGGAGCAGCAGCAGCAAAGTGGTTCTTAAATGCCCAGCCTCTTGGATTATGTCTGTTTTCTTCCATCCTCAAAGGTGAATACCTGAGATGTGCATCAAACAAACGAGAGATGAGCGCAAATAGAACTAACTCTCTAGATACCAGTGAGTCCCTTTGGGACCCTTGAACATGTCAGAGTAGTCACTGAAAAAGTATAGACTTTCTGGTAATAGGAACAGCTTGGAGAGTTTCAACATTTCATACTTTGAGGTTCCAGTGTGAGATTGCAGCATTTGTATTCAAACCTGATGTAACTAGTCTTTCCAAAAACATATTTGCATAATATAAAATCATTTCGCTGAACGTGGCTCATAAAGTTAATGCTCCAGAAGGATGAAGCCTATGGCCTTAAAAGACGTCTGCTGCAGTATGTTGAACCCTCCTGCTTCAGCTGGAGACACAGGCTCTAGGTGTAGCACCGTGTGTTTTCCTGACTTCCCTGCTTCTACCAGCTCCTGATAATCTCAACTCTGCAAAGCTTATTTTTCATCTTTAAAATGAAGATAACCTTGTTATACTCATAAAATGGAAATAAAATATATAGATTTCTTGGCATAGTGTTTATCAAGAGGATAAGATAATGGTTTTTATGTACCATCAAATTGGAATCAACTCATAACTGACCCTCCACTGGTTTTTTTTAATTGTGATTTTAATGAAAGTTTACAGAAAAAACTGGATTTTCACCATTTATTGTTGCATATTTTCCTTCTTATTTCATCAGTTTATTTATTTATATATATTCACTCATTGTTGCATAATTTCCTCCCTCTTCCCCACCCCTCAGTCCACTTTGCTATACACCTCTTACTCTGGACTCTTGTTATACAAATAATGCCTAATCATATATTCCTTTTAAACAGTTATTTCCTTCATCTGTTCCAGTGCAGTATTCATTTTAGAGGCCATAAAAAGCATGGGAGGAGATTGCGTTGGAGCAACTGGTGGATTCAAAATACATGCATTTGGGTTGTCAGTGCAGCTTCTTAACATCAGAGTTCCCTAGAATAGAATAATTAAATAAAAAGGGAAGACACAGACTGGGAAAAAATATTTGGTAATGACATGTCAGATAAGGGAAATATATATATATATATATATCTGGAATTTAGAAAATACTTGAACACCACAATAAGATAAAGGTAAATAATCCAATTGAGAAACAGGCACAGGACATGAACAGACACTTCCTAAGAAGACATTCAGATGGCAAACAAGCACATGAAGAAATTAAGTCCCTAGCTCTAAGAGAGGTGCAAATCAAAACAACTATGAGATATCATCTCACCCCAGTAAGAATAGCAAAATTTAACAGAACAGTAGCAACAAATGCTGGTGAGGATGTGGAGAAACTGGAAATCATATTCACTGTTGGTGGGAATGTAAGATGGTGCAACCATTGTGGAAGGCCGCATGGCGTTTTCTCAAAAAATTGCAAATAGAAATACCATTTAACCCAGCAATCCCTTTACTGGGAATATACCCCAGAGAGACCATGTCTACCATCCAAGCAGATATATGCACACCCATGTTTATCGCAGCTTTGTTTACAATAGCAAACAGTTGGAAACAACCTAAGGACCCATCAACAAACGAATGGGTAGAGAAGCTGTAGTATAACCACACAATGGAATACTACGCCGCATTGAAAAACAAGGAACTCATGCAATATTATTCAAAGTGGGTGACCCTGGAGGACATTATGCTGAGTGAAATATCTCAGTCACAAAGGGACAAATACTGCATGGTGCCACTGTTGTAGAATGGGTCTGACATCAGGGTTGGGGTATGACAGAAAAAACTGGAAAAATTATGTATATGGTATTGAAACAGATGAGGAAAAGAACAGATTAGAGGTGATAAATGATTCAGTATTATGGTTAGCACAGGAATCCAGAATTAAGGTTGCATAGAGAAGTGTACTCGGGGTGGGAGGTGGAGGAAGGGATGTGGGAATTGTATACTAAGGAAGGAATTTTTTTTGCCTTTTTCTTTTCAGAGGGGGGAGCGAGCTGGTGGGGAGGGGTGGGCAGGGGGAAAAGCGAGGCAATGAATGAATGGAAATCCAAAACCTCTGTAAATGTCTAATAAAATTAATAATAAAAAAATTGTCGGAAGATGGCGGAGGTGGAGAGCACAGTGTGAAGAGCCAGAGGGATAGCAGCCTGCGTAGAGAGGATACCAGAGAGTACTTTACGATCCACAGAGACTGACCATCACAG
>NW_006400919.1:12481-13833 GCF_000299155.1 Elephantulus edwardii | reverse complement strand
TTTTTTGCTATTTCCTTCAAAGCAGCTTGAACTTCTTCCTTCATCACCATAGGCTCTTGCTCATATGTTATTTCATGAAATTTGTAGCAACTGTCCTAAGCCATTCTCACAATTGTTGCTGTTTGATCCCATTTTTTTCAGCTACTGTACCAATCCATCTTTTGAGGATCTTCCTACTTTACTGAGCATGATGTCTTTCTCTGAGGACTTGTCCCTCTCTAATGACTTGCCCAAGCTATATGAAAGGAAATTCACACCATTCTTGTATCTAAAAAGCGTTCTGGCTGCACTTCTACCAATAATACAGATATGGTTGTTGTTTTGGCTATCTATAATATAATCAACGTTAGCTGCCAATCAAAATTCTGGCACTTAATCTTAATTAGGAAGGTCTGGTGACCTTAGAGTAAGAAATTGTGTTGTCAATCTAAAGGTAAGCAGTTCAAATCCACCAAAGGCTCAAGAGAGAAAGATTGACAATCTCCTCTCTGTGTTGTTTATGGCCTCTGAAAACTCACTACACTATCAGCCATGAGTTAGTTTCTATTTGAAGGTACTCTGGAATAATCTTAATTCAAACGTTATAGTTCCAACATAGCTACTTGCTTCATAACTCGTAGTGATCCTATGATTCACAAGCCACAGTGACCCTATGAACAGCTGACCTGAACCCTACCCTATCCTGTGCCATCCTCATCATCTCTGACACACTCAAGCCCACCGCTGTAGGACTGTGTCAGTCTATCTCAGGAAGAGTCTTCCTCTCCTTTGTTGACCCTCTACCTTCCCAAGCATTATGTCCCTTTCCAAAGAATAGCCTTACCTCACTGCATGTTCAAAATATGAATGATGAAGCTTCATCATCCTTGCCTCCAAGGTTCAGTCATTCTCCACCTTCTCTAAGACATCTATTTGTTCTTTGGCAGTCTATAGAATATTCAGTACTCTTCTCCACCACAATAACGCAAAGACATCAATTCTTCTCTCAGTCTTATTAATTGTCCCACTCTCTGATGTGTAGCAGATGATTGAGAAGATGATGGCCTGAATCAAGTGCACACCTTACTCTTCAAATTGACGACATTGTTCTTGAACATTTTGGAGAGGTCTCCAACAGCATATTTTTCCAAGGAAATAAATCTCCTAACTTCTTGACTTCTGGTAGCATGGCTATTGATAGTTGATCCCAGGAAGATGAAATCATTGACAGCTTCCATCTATTATAGTGTTGACTGTTGGTCCTGTGGTGAGGACATTTTTTCCTTGTTGAGATATACTGAAGGTCGTACTCCTGGATCTTCTGAAGCAAATATTTAATATCGTCTTCATTTTTAGCAAACAAAACTCTGTCA
>NW_006400919.1:9574-11051 GCF_000299155.1 Elephantulus edwardii | reverse complement strand
ATACAACCTTGAGGTACACCTTTCCTGATTTTAAACCATGTGACGTTCCTTTACTCAGTTCAGACAACACCTTCTTGGTCTAGTTATAAATCTCATATTAACACAATTCAGTCTTCTGGGATTTCTATTCTTCTCAATGTTAACCATAATTTGTTATAATCCACACATAAAATGCTCTTGCATAGTCAATAAAACACAAATAAATATTCTGCTAGTACTCTTTGCTTCCAACCAGAATCTATCTGACATCAGCAATGGTGAGATCAGACCCTGGTGTCATGACTTCTTCTGAAGCCACCTTGAACATTTTTTGTTCCCTGTCAGTGTACTGTTCTAACAATATTTGTATGATTTTCAGCAGTATTTTGCTTGCATGTGACATTAATGATATTGTTCGCTAGATTTCACATTCTGTTAGAACACATTTCTTGGAAACGAGGGCAAATAGGAATCTCATCTATTCTTCAATTGACTTAGGTAGCTGTCCTTAAAACTATTGTAGATCTCTAACTCCTGATTTAACATTTTGGTTCCTACTATAGAATTTAGGAAGTTTTGGTGATCTCATGAGTTAACAAGTTGTGCTACAAATTGAAAAGTAGGAGCTCAAATATACTATAAGCTTCATGATAGAAAGATGGCAATTGTCTCCTTTGCAATTTAAAATTCACTGGAGAATCAGATATGAGCTGATTCCAACTTCTTGGCAATGAGTGAATGTATAAGAGAGTGAGTGTAGTATTTAAGAAACCCTGATGATGTTACGTGAGACTTGAATATAGTGTGTAGGAGATGACCCAAAGTTCAAACCCATCAGAAATTCTGTGGACGAAAGATGAGAAAAATCTCTTCCCATGTGAGTCACATCCTTAAGAAAATGGCTAGAGGCTCCTATGGGTCTATTGCAATTACAAACAGTAAGTTTGCATTCAATATAACAGACTGTAGCATGTCTAGTCAATCTCTATCACTATCACCCAAAAATAAAGAAAATAACACCATTGAATCTATTCTACATCACAGCAACCCTTTAGGATAAAGTAGAGTTTCCATAGGATTTCCAAGATGGAAATATTTATATTAGCAAACTGTACAAATAATTTCTTAATGGCATTGTGTAATTTTGTTTGATGCTATCCTACATCCTAATAACTGCACCGGTCCATTCTGATAATTTAGACTGATACCTACATCATCTTGATAACTACACTGGAAAAGTTACGAACTTCTCTAATATTTTTTAATTAATTTCAATGAACATTAACAAGGATTTTGGATTTCCATTCATTCATTGTTGCACTTTTCTCTCTGCCCACCCCCCACTCCTTTTCTCCTTGAAAAGCAAAAGAAAAACTCCTTCATTGGTATAAAATCCCTCTGCACCACCACCCCCCAAACCAGGTATACTCCACTCTGCAAACCTCTTTCTGAACTCTTATGATAATCATAAATCAGCAAAATATATTACTTTTAAACT
>NW_006400919.1:6645-8654 GCF_000299155.1 Elephantulus edwardii | reverse complement strand
TCTAGCGTTATTATGGGTTGTACTCAACTTGACGGCACCTAACAACTTCTGAGGAGTGCTATAACTACACTTGTACTAGGACAGATTTGTTCTTTCTTTAGGAAATTTATGTTATTTCTTCTGGCAGCACCACAATTCAAAAGGTCTTAATTCTCCTTAAATCTTGCTTATTCGTTAAACAGAATCACATCAATGTAGAGATAATTTAAAAAAATATATTACAATTTAAAGGAACTAATGCTTATCTATTGACTAGAAGGAAATTATTTTTATATTGTGGTAATAATAACTTTAATTTATGTTAGCAGAAATTCTCAAGGGTGGAGGACATGATTTTTGCTAATGGTAACTTTTATTTGTTTTTTATTGACTTCTTGAATACAAAATAGAAACACATAAGTACATTGTATTGGAAATGACAAAGTACAGATTATTCATAATTTCCTTTTCATTTGCCTAATATCCATAAGTATCATATACATATATTCAGTATAAGGAAAGATACATCTTTACCTCAGAATGTTAATTTTAGAATGAAAATATTGAAAGGAATATCTTTTAAAAATGCATTCCATGGTGTTTTGAACAGATATAGAAAAGATTTCATATTTGTAAATCACTGTTTTCCTTAAGGGAATTCTATATCAGAGAGTGGAAAAAACACAAACTACAAATTAAAGAGAATCTGAAATAGAAAAGAAATTGATTGTGTCAAGTGCTTTACAGATAGATATGAGATAAAGTCACCCTCAAGTGTATAGGGGTGAAATGAAGTGACTTCAGTATTATCAGTGGAATACAATTTCTTGCCTTCCAAGCATTTTGGAGTATCTCTGAGAACCCAAGTTTTTAAAAGAGCCACATTTACTTTTTCTTCAAATTATTATTGGTTTGCTTACAAAGTTCATATCCATTGAGTTTTACACTATTCATATAAATATTCTCATGCATTATGCTTTATAAAATTAATTGGATATTGCCCATCATTACCCTGTCTTTTTACTTGGATCTTTCCCATTTTCTTCCCTCCTTCCTTCTACCCACCAAACTGTGCAACTTTGTGTTTTCACCCATTCCCATCTTCAGCCTTCCCCCCTTTAGTCCCAATACATGCTTTACTAGCCCAAATGACTGACCACAACAAAATGGATTAAGAAATTTTGGTACATTCACCCAATGGAGCACCATGCATCACTTGGGAGTAACAATTTTGAAAACTACTACATAACTTGAAAGGGGCTAGAGAGCATTATACTGAGTGAACTAATCCCATCTCATAAGGACAAATACTGCATAAGACCATTATTGTAAAAAAAGAAAGATATTTGTCCTTTTGTGACTGAGATATTTCACTCAGTGTAATGTCCTTCAGGGTCACCCATTTTGTATATTTCATGAGTTCCTTGTTTTCAATGCAGTGTAGTGTTCAATTGTGTGAATATACCACACCTTCTCTATCCATTCATTTGATTTTGGGCACTTCTGTTGTTTCCAACACTTTGCTATTGTGAACAAAGCCAAGATAAACAATGGGTGTCCATATATCTGCTTAGGTGGTGATTATAGTTTCTTTGGGGTATATTCCCAGTAACAGAATTACTAGGTGCAGTGGTATTTTTTTATTATTATTAATTTTAATAGAAGTTTACATCGACTTAGGGTTTCCAGTCATTCATTGTTGTACTTTTCTCCCTGCCCTCTCCCTCCCCACCCAATTTACTTTTCTCCTTGATGAGTAAAAGAAAAACTCTTTCATTGCTATTCAGTCCCTCCCCCCAAGTAGACTACACTGTGCAGCCTTCATTCTAGACTCATGACATGACAATAATGTTGTTGTTGTTGTTGTTATAAAACAGCCCTAAACTTTGTTCTGTTCTGTGCCAATCCCACTGTCTCTGATACACTCATCCTAATTACCCCAATCACCGAATCAATCCACCTCATAGAAGGTCATCCCTACCTGCATTGTTTCTCCACCCTCACAAGCATGATATTCCTCTCCAAGGACC
>NW_006400919.1:3983-5296 GCF_000299155.1 Elephantulus edwardii | reverse complement strand
ATACTGCATTGAAAGAGAAGAGGGAGAGAACTGTTTAAAAGAGATATATGATTAGGTATTATTGTTATGACAGGAGTCCAGAACAAAAGCTGCATATTGAAATGGACTTGGGGGGGAGAGATTGTATAACAATGAAATAATTTTTCTTTTACTTTTCAAAGGGAAGAGTGAACTGAGGGGGGAGATTGGACAGGGAGAAAAGTGCAACAATGAATGACTGGAAATACAGTCTCAGTAAACTTTCATTAAAATTAATTAAAAAAAAAAGAAAATGTATCTGATATTTAAAACCAAAAAAGAATAACCACACTTACTTTATAAGGGCTTTCCCTTCCCCTGCTCCCTGAATGGTACTGGATAAAATAGTTTTTAATTTATTCATGTTTTGATTTGTTGTTGTTATTGTTGTTATGTGTTGTTTAGTCTTCTGTGACTCATAGCGACCCTATGTACAACAGCTTTAAACCCTGCTTTATCCCTTGCCAATCTCATTGTCTCTGACACACATATCCCCATTATCCCAGTAACAGAATCAATCCATCTCATTGAGGGCCTTCCTCTCCTGTGATGCCCCTATACCCTCCCAAGCATGACATCCCTCTTGAAGGACAGTCCCCATTAAGAATTTTACTAAGAAGGATTAATTCTGATTTCTGTGATTACTATTAAACATTTTGCTTGCTGTTGTTAGGAGCCATCAAGTCAGCTAAGAGTCATAATAACTCTATGTGCAAAAGAGTGAGAAGTAAATCACGATGCTTAACCCCATTTTTGCAGGCTCTTTGCTTGCTGGTAGAGTCACTTTGTATTTCTTTCATCTAGTTTTGAAGCTTCCTGCATAAAAATCATTCAATACACTGTGCTTTGATCTTGCACTTCAAGAATTGAATCTTTTCTTCAGTTTTTCAAACTTGTGAAGTGCCGAGCATGTTCTTTCATTTTGGTTTTCTAACTCCAGGTCTTTTCACATTGTGTCATAATACTTTTCTTTATCTTCTTGAGCTGAACATCAAAATTTTATATTTTGCTCTCACTTCAACATTTCTTACATTTGTTTTAGATTCTCTGTATTCTAGAGCAAGCTTTCAGAATCCCTCCTGACATGCATTTTGGTCTTTGATTTATTCTGGTTTTAATAACATTTTCTTTGTTCACGTATAGGATCCCTTCATAACTCTCCTGGGTTTTGCACATTGATGTTTTGTGAATCAAATCTCTTATTGAGATGATTTCTATTCAGATTGGATATGCTCAAGGGTTATTTGGTTTTGTTTTTTTAGGAGGTTTTGAGCTTTTGGTTTTTTGGGTGGGGT
>NW_006400919.1:0-541 GCF_000299155.1 Elephantulus edwardii | reverse complement strand
TGCAGGATAGAGCAGGGTTTAGGGCTGTTGTGCATAGGGTCGCTATGAGTCGGAAACGACTTGATGGCACATAACAACAACAACAACAACAACAGGATGAAACTGTTTGTTTTCTTGGCAGTCCATTGTACATTCAATACTCTTCTCCAGCACCACAGCTCAAAGGCATTAGCCTTAAAAAAATCCATTATATATTCTCCCAGCTCATTTCTATCACTAAATCCACATTTTCTGACAACCATTCCTTCATCTTTGATTACAACTTCTGCTTTCCAGTCACTAATCATAATGTGTCTAATCCTTAGAACACAATATTGTTCTTTTTTAAAGCATACTCTGTGGGAGAAAGATGAACATTCTCCTCTTGTGCAATATACTGCCTTTAAAAACCTGTGGGAAAGTGTTATCCATGAGTCAGTTCTGACTCAATGGAACACAACAATATGTGAAGTAAAATTAAAGAATTCTTGCTAGTTTCGAAAATATTTTAAAACAAAGCAAATCATTGTTACACAAGTAATAGGACAAAAATTTGTCTAAA
>NW_006400918.1:10469-13115 GCF_000299155.1 Elephantulus edwardii | reverse complement strand
AGTGGCTGTCAAGTTAATGCCTCCTTTGTCCTTCTTCTTAAAGCCAATGTTGGGGGCTTTGCTGTTCAAGCGAATGCCAAAGCCTTCCAGTTCATTTTCAATGATCTTCTTATGCCCCAAAGGCTTTAGGACATCCAGAACAATCAGGATCAAGTTACAGGTCCGGGCCACTGCAATAACTTGACGGCCTCTACCTTTGCCATCCTTAGCACCTTCAATGATACCTGGGAGATCCAGAAGCTGGATCTTGTCACCTTTGTATCTGATGACGCTGGGTACAGTGGTCAGAGTAGTGAACTCATAGGCTGCCACCTCAGAATACACTCCCGCCAGGTTACTAAGCAGTGTTGACTTCCCCACAGATGGAAAACCCACAAATCCAATCGGAGCATCACCTGTCTTGGCCACATCAAAACCTTCTCCTGGCCCACCACCACCACCACCTTTGGGAGTAATGAGTTCTCTGCGAAGTTTAGCAAGACGAGCCCTTAGCAGTCCTAGGTGGTGCGCTGTGGCCTTGTTCTTTTGAGTTCGAGCCATCTCGGCTTCGATCTCCGCGATCTTGGCTAAGGTGCTACTCATGATGGCGAGTTCTGGTGGCGACGAAGCAGCTCCGATCTGCGCACCCGGCCTCCCTTCGGGCTCACTTGTCCATAAATTTTTCAACTCTGGTGGGTGAGCTTTGCTCATTTTGCTTGCTTGAAAGACTCAAAGCAGTGTTCAAGATGAACCTTTTATTGTTTGAATCCATAACCCTGTGGTTGCTGGCAAATAATTTTCTGTGTATTTTTCTGGAGGAGGTTCATGGCACTCATAGTTCATTTGCTCCATGACTAGATTTGATCCTTCTAAGAAAAAATGAGACTTCCAAGCAGGTGTCAGAGGGGGGTTTTGGGCTGTAGTTCTGGTGTCAGGTTGAGATCTCCAACTGAAGAATTGCATGAGGAGGACCTTCAACCAAGTAGGTTGACATAGTGACTACAGCAATGGGCTTGAGTGTGTTGGAGATGTTGAGGATGGGACAGGATAGGACAGGGTTCATATCTGTTGTTCATAGGGTTGCTATGAGTCATACTTAACTCGGTGGGACCTGACAACAGCAACAACAATTTTTATGTGCAGTAAATAATTCAAGAATGTGGTCGAGCACATGGGGAGCAAAAGTCTGGACATGTTTTAGCTATAACCAAACATCTTGAGAGAATGACTCACTGAGTTTGGGGACTTAAAAAGCAGAGTCAGTAGACAATTAGTCTAGTGGCACAATATAGTTCTCAAAGACGACGTTCTACATTTTGCTTTGGTGAGTAGTAATTGAGGTCTTAAAAACTTGGGAGTGGTCAAGATGCAATGATTGATTGCTTCTCATCTGGAGCAAAGAAGAGTGAAGAAATTCGAGGGCTCACATAAACAGTCTAAAGGATGGCTGGATCCCCTGAATTATGGCTTCCACTGCTAGGAGAGCAGAAGCACTAGATGGTGCACACTAGTATTATCTACCACTGTGAACAAGGTCACACAGAAAATCCTGGACAGAGAGAAAGAAAACAAAGATGTAGAACAAAATCCAAAACCACAAAAAAACACCAGACTTTCTGGTCTTATAGAGACTAGTGAAACCTCTGATACTGGGGCCCTTAGATACTCTACAAGCTTGGAACTGAACTCAATCCTGGGGAATCAATTTTCAGCTATAAAATAGACAGACCTATAAAGTGAACAGTAACATCTACAAGGAATGTGCTCGTAGTAGTCAACCATATGATATAGATAATATATACTTTATATTAGATGTATGATATAGGTATTAGTTATTGTTAAGTGCTGTCAAGTCATAGATGACTCATAGTGACCTGAAGAACGAAAGACGTGAACACTTGCATAACTTTCGTAGTTTCTCCATGTTCATAGAGTTTCCGGAGGCAAGCTATTTTGGAAGTGGATGCCACTCCTGCTTCCAAGCTTGTTTTAATTGGAGCGCTCCACCAAACACTGTTCACCATGAGTAACCATTATCACATTTGACACATCAGTGTTGCAGTGTTCAGCATCACAACAACCTCTAGTTACCTCTATACAGCAAATGGAGAGACCTGTGCTATACCACTTAAAAGAGTGTTTGACCAAAAACAATCACATAATTTCACACCCATTAGCGAGTCAACATTTCACCCTAATCCTCACCAGAACCAGCAAAGAAGCTTTTGTTGCTGCAGATGACTTCCAAACTGGATTCCAGGCCAATATATGTATTGTCAACTATGTAAGACCAAAAGGGCAGCATTTGCCTTAAAACAAATCTCAGGAAGCAGGAAAGAGCAAGAAAGAAGGATGAATGTAATGGAGAACTGAGGGAGGAAAGGGACAGGGTGTTGTTACATTGAAGGGATTGAGACCAATATAATGAAACAAAATGTGCACAGATTATTGAATAGAAAACTAATATTCTCTTGTAAACTTTCACTCCAGCTAGAATTTGTTGTTGTTGTTATGTGCCATCGAGTCGCTTGCGACTCATAGCGACCCTATGTACAAGAGCTCTATACATTCTTCTATCCTGTGCCAACCTAGCCATCTCAAATGCACCTATTCCCACCTCTCCAGTCACAGAATCGATCCATCTCATCAAAGGTCTTCCTCTCCTTC
>NW_006400918.1:6240-7094 GCF_000299155.1 Elephantulus edwardii | reverse complement strand
TGGGTGTATCGGAGATGGTGCGATTGGCACAGGACAGAGCAGAGTTTAGGACTGTTGTATATAGGGTCACTATGAGTTGCAAGTGACTCGATTGCACATAACAACAACAACAACAACAGTAGTTAAGAAGGAACTATTCATCTGCCTGATACAGCAGGAGTCATTCAGGCATTTGTCTCTGCCCTCACCTCATCCTTTTGACTCTTTGAAAGAAATGACCAGAATTCAAGGAACATGGGTTTCATATAAACTTCTTCCCACTTTGTGTTTGATTATTTTCATGGTAATATGTTGGACAAATATAAATACCACTTAGGTCCTACTCTTCCCTCTTGCTTGGATCACTGAAGCAGCCAGTGTCAAACTGGTCAAACTTAAGTCACATCATGTCATGTTCTCCATTAAACCCTCTAAAGCTTCCATCTCACTCAGAGTCAAAATCAAAGTCCTTTGGATGGTTTGCAAGGCTCTGGACAACATGCCCTCTGACTCCACTTTTATTTTCCCTTGCTGCTTTGCTCCAGTTACTCTAGTTTCCTTATTGTGCCTTGAACCTGTTAGGTTTCTTCCTCCCTTAGAACCTTTGCACTTGCTGTTTCTTATGGATAAATTATCTTCTCCTAAATACCTCTATGGTTTATTCTTTCCCCTCCTCAAGCTTTTGCTTAAATGTCACTTTCTCATCAAGGCCTTTCTTGACTTCTTGTTACGTGCTGTTGAGTCGCTTGCTACTCATAGCGATCCTATGCTCAATTGCCCTATACCCTGCTCTATCCTGTGCCAATCTTAAGTCTCTGACCCTCCTACCCCTATTACTCCAGTCACTGAATCAATCCATCTCATCAATCAAGGGT
>NW_006400918.1:3491-4240 GCF_000299155.1 Elephantulus edwardii | reverse complement strand
TACACATCCCTGGCATACACCTTTATCGATTTTGAACCATGCAGTGTTTCCTTACTGTGTTTTGACAACTGCCTCCTGGTCCAAGTATAGTTTTTGCATAAGCACAATCAAATGTATTGCAATTCCCATTCTTCTCAGAGTTTGCCACAGTTTGTTGTGATCCACAGAGTCAAACGCCTTTGCATAGTCAATAAAGCACAGATAGACATTCATCTGGTACTGCTTTCAGCCAAGATCCATCTAACATCAGCTATAATATCCCTAGTACCATGGCCTCTTCTAAATCTAGCCTGAACTGCTAGCAGTTCTTTACTGATGTGCTGTTCCAGTTGTTTTTGGATATTTTTCAGTAGAATCTTGCTTGCATTTGATATTAATGATATTGTCTGATAACTTCTACCCTCTGTAGTGTCACCTTTCTTTGGAATGAGAACAAATACAGATCTCTTTCAGTCAGTTAGACAGATGGTTGTCCTCCAGATTTCTTGGTACAACTTGGCGAGTTCATCCAGGACAGCATCTGTTTGTTAAAATATATCAATTGGTATGCTGTCAATTCCTGTGGCTTGTTTTTTGCCAGTTCTTTCTGAGCAGCTTGAACTTCTTCACCATGAGGCTCTTGTTTATATGTAGTTTCATGAAATTCTTCTGTGTTAGCCAGTTCTTTTTGGTACAGTGACTCTGTGTACTAGTTCCATCTTCTTTTAATGCTTCCTGGATAATTTAGTGTTCTGCCCAATTCATCCTTA
>NW_006400918.1:0-556 GCF_000299155.1 Elephantulus edwardii | reverse complement strand
TTTACCTTTATCTTGTTGTGGTGCTCAAATATTTCATAAATTCTGGGTATAAGTCCCTTATCTGATATGTTATTACCGAATACTTTTCCCCAGTGCTTCCCTTTTTACCCTAGCCAATTCCTTCTGATACAGTGACTCTGTGTATTCCTTCCATCTTCTCTTGATAATTTCTGGATCATTTAATATACTACCCAAAGTATCCTTAAGTATTGCCACCCCGTGGCTTGAATTTGTTTTTCAGCTCCTTCAGCTTAAGAAATGCTGAGCGAGTTCGTCCCTTTTGATTTTCTGACTCCAGCTCGCTGCACATTTCATTATAGTATCTTGCTTTATCGTTCTGGGCTGCCTTTTGAAATTTTCTGTTTAGCTCTTTGATTTCTTGGTTTCTTCCTTTAGCTTTGGCTTCTCAGTGCTCTAATGCCATATTCAGAGTCTCATCTGACATCCATCTTTTCTTCTTTTTCAGCCTTTGTAACGATCTTTTGCATTCTCCATGTACGATTTTCTTGATATCCTCTGAGAGCTCATTTGGTCTATGCTCATTGGTGCTCAAGGC
>NW_006400917.1:7609-12735 GCF_000299155.1 Elephantulus edwardii | reverse complement strand
ATGGGTTGTGGTTGACTCTATAGCAAATAAAACAATAAGACCATTTTGAAATTAAGGCTCTTTGGTAACTTAGTAAGGAATTAGGCTGTTAACCCAAAGCTATAAGGTTCAAATCCACACTTGCTCTGCAGGAGAAAGATGGGAAAACAATTCTTGGAAGATCCACGCTATGAAAATCTGCTGGGAGGTCAGCTATGGGTTGCTTTCTACTCAAAAGTACACCATCATCATCACCACCATCATAACAACATTTTGAAATTACTCTCAGTGGCAAACCAACAGTCAATAAACATGCAATTTTCAAATAAGAAAGATCTGGAAGAAGGGAAATATTGCTCTTTTTCTCCATTTATTACCAACGTTGTATGTGTGTGTTTCAAGGATGTAGGGATTTTCTTTGGACATCATGTACCCATGGTTGTTGCTGTTGTTATGTGTTGTTTAATCAACTACCACTTATCACAACCCTATGAATATTCAGTACTCTTCCACAACCGCATGACTGAAAGACATCAATTCTTTTGTCATCCTTATTCATTATCCAATTTTCAGATACTTAGGAAATAATTGAAAAGACCATGGTTTGGATCAGACACACTTTAGTCTTTAAACTGACATCCTTGCTCTTTAGCACTTTAGGGAGGTCCTAACCGGTAGATTTTCCCAATGAAGCACATCTTATGGTGTCTGGACTGCTGGTATCATGAACATTGATTGTGGATCGTAGCAAGATGAAATCACTGATCACCTCAAGCCTTTCTCCATCTATCATGATGTTTTCTATTGATTCATTGATGAAGATTTTATTTTTTTATCTTGGAATTAATGTATATTGAAGGCTGTAGTCCTTGATCTTATGCAGTAGATATTTCACATCCTCCTCGCTTCCACAAGCAAGATTGTATTATCTGTATAATTCAGGTGTTGATGAGTCTTCTTCCAATCCTGATACCACCTTCTTCATGAAGTCTAGCTTCTCAAATAATATTCTCATCTTACAGATACAAATGTCATGTACAGAATAGGTATGGAGAAAGGACATAGCCTTGATACATGCCTTTCTTGATCCTAAACCATGTGATACTTCCTAGCTCAATAGAGAACTGCCAGAAATTAAAATTTCATTTAGAAGAGGCTGTAGCACCAAGAATATCATAATTGATGGCAGATGGACCTTGTCTGAAAGCAGAGAATACCAGAAGGATGTCTATTCATGTTCCATTGACTATTCAAAGACATTATGCTACGTGAATCATAAATTATGGCTGACACTGAGAATTATGTGGGTCCTAGAACACTTAATTTATGCTCACACAAAACTTAACATTTAGACAAAGAAGCTGTTTCCTGAACAGAGCAAGGAGACACTGCAGTTTTAAGATAAGTGTGCATTAGGGCTGTGACTTTTATCCATTTTATCCTATACCTTTTTCATCTATGATGTTGCTTATGAAACTCAAAGGTCTTTGAAAAATCTATATAGTCTTCAATATAAACTATATCACAACACAGAGAAAACAAAAACCCAAGGAACATCATGTAAAGAAGAGAAAACTTTGAAGTCTCAAAGATTATTTCACTTATAAACTTACTCATTGGAGTATTTTTGTAACTTGTTTCATCATTGAATACAGATTTTTTTTGTTTGTTCCCCCCCCCCCCGCCCCACTGGTGGCCTGGATGCAAGGAGCTGGGCTTCAGTCCTGAGGGCACACATTTTGAGGCCACCAGCTGCTCTTCTGGAGAAGGATGAGCAATCTCCTCCCAGGAGGGTCAGCTATGGGTTGGTTCCAACTTTACAGTACAAAACAACAGCAGACACTTGATAGCATATAACAACAACAACAACAACCTGCCTTCTATCATAAGGTCTCCGGATGGTGCAAATGGTTTCAGGCTTGCTACAACCTGAATCTACTCTTCATTGTAAAATCACAGGAGGTCACTATGAGTCAGAAACAATGCGACAGCACCCAACAACAACTGAACTCACCCAATATTTCTGGGGAAGTAAGGCCTGCTGACTCACTTTTCTAAGACAATAGCCATTGAAAACCTTTTGTACTTCTACTCTGATATATCTGCAAGTTGGGGTCAACTTGTTGCCAAGAGGTTTGGTGTTTTGGCTTATGCCAAATAGTGATTTCCAAGATCATACAGGGCATCATCATCATCATGACCACCTTGATAAGAGTGGACTAAAGACAGAATGGGAAATGGGAGTGTGGATGGACTGAGTATCAGTAGGAGGAGAGGAACAGAAATAGGAAAACAGGAGACAGTGCACAGGAACTAGGAATATCTTTAAGAATTCTTTAAGTTGGCAAGGCAAACTAAGAGAGTAAACAAAAAACAAAAAAAATTTTTAAGTGTCAAATCAGTCATATTTCTATTCCTATCACTTTTTCAGAAATGAAGAACAACAAAAATCCTTCTATAGATGCGATATTTCCTATTTAATAATCCCACCTAATTCCCTTGATCTCAACTTTCCCCTCTAACTTCCTTTCTCCTCCTCAGTCTTCCTACTATCTGACTGTCAAAATATGGACTAAAACACTGGAAGGAGAAAAGCTAGAAGAATTTCCATTCTTTCTAAGTACTTGGCAGTATGTCATTTTGTTGTTATTGTTGGATGAGTCCTAGGCTTGTTTACACTTTGTCTTTATCTCAGTGAGTCCCATTTATGGCTGTGGAACACCTTTTTAAAATACACAAGGTTCTTCATTGCCGTCCATTTACTTATGTATTATTTTAAAAGGTGGAACCTGTGAGGTTTTTTTTTTTTATTTTCAAAGATCAATGATCTTATTTTCTAAAGGTTACAATGACTTTTTTCACTCAACCAGTGCTTACTTACTGAAGACCTACTGTGTGAAGCATTAAATGCAATATGGTAAGAAGCAGAAAAATGAATGACTATCTATTGAGTTTCAGTATGAGTTTGCAACTATGAACATCCACTCTAGTTTTCTGAGGAAGTGTAAGTCATTATACTCAGATTTTTCAGTATGACAAATAGGTTTCTTAATTCATGTCTAATTCAATGTTATGTGTTCAGAATGATTGTGACTCTGTGATCAAGCATGGAGGAAAAGAGTGCTTGGATCAATAATGACTGCTAGAAGGGTAACAAGGGAACTCTGGTGGCATATCAATAGAAGAAGCTGCAAACCCAAAGGTCATGCCTCTGTGATGGTTCAAATCCACCAACAAATCCTCAGAAGGAAATGATAAATAGGCTTCCAAGTGATACAGCCTTGAAAACTCGATGGAAGATTCCATCTATTAGTCTGTTCAAACTCAGCAGTAATGGAAGGGAAAGCTAAGACTGAGAAGGAAGAGTGCTAACTTAAACTTCCTAGCCCTGATAAGGTGATAAGCAAACTTTAATTTACACATTAAACTACTCAATTCTGTGTACTGAGTTCCATGAAGGCGTATGTGAAGGTAAACACAATACAAGGTAGTATGTAACTAGCCTGTACAGAGGTCCGCAAACATGTTGTACCGAAGAAGGGAAGAGAAATTGTTCTGAAGTAATCAGGAAAGTCTACAAGGAACAGCTAATACTTGAACTAAGCTTTGTAGGTCTTTGATAGGGAAACAATATCATTAATAGTATTGAAAACGATTAGTTTTTTAAAATTTTTCATTGTGACTTGAATGAACTTTTACAGAGCAAATTAGTTTTCTACTCAATGATGTGTATGCATTTTATTTTGTGACATTGATTGCAGTCTCCATAGTGTAATAGCACTCTTTCCACTTCTACCATGTGTTTCCCATTTCACTCCCAACTTCTTTCTGTTCACTTTCTGCTTTTTGAGTTTATTTTTTTCTTTTTATGCCTGGAAAAATTCTGTATTTTTTGTTTTTATTATACTAGTTTATTTTTTATAGTCTTATATGATTTTATCCTAGTGTTATTGTTAATATTTTAAAACTATCTATCATCTGACTGAAAATTGAGCCATGAGGTTTGTTCATTTCCAGACTTGAAGTGTGTCAAAGGACTATAGTCTTGTTGGGGTTTCTTCAGTGTCTTTCAGACCAATAAATCTAATCTGTCTCATGATTTTTAGTTTTGTTCCACATTTCCCCCTATATAATCCAGAACCTACTGCTATTCTTAACCACTCAGTTCTTCTGGTCTCAGCATCATGGGCTTACATGCCCATTAATTCAGAGTAATTGACTTTGCATCTTTGATTTCTTTTTTTCACTCTTATTTTCTCTGAGCCAAGAGAGACCAATAACTGTATCTTAGATGACTACTCATAAGCTTTTCAGACCCCTGTTACTATACACCAGAGAAGAATGTAGAATATTGCTTTTGTGGACTATGTTATGCTAATTGACCTAGACGTACCCCAAGACTATGGTCCCGAGTCTCCAAATCGAGGAGGAATGACTCACTGGGCTTCATGTAGTTAGCAGCTAAGAAGTTTTCATAATTTTGCCCCTGTTTTCTCTGTCATATTTGTATGCATATATAAATGTTACTGTTGCTGTTAGATGATGTCATTGTTGGTAGCAACTCTAGGAACAATGGATCTGAACTATGCCCTATCCTCTGTCACCCTTAGGATTATTATCACATTGTTGTCAGAACCAACCAATAACTGACCCTCCAGTGGGTTTCCAGAGGAAGCTGATGGCATAGAAGGTGATTGCTCATCCTTCTTCTATGGAGAGCCGGTGGATTCTAACCATGGTTCTTTGTGATTGCATTGCAGCTTCTTACCAATAGGCCATCAATGCTCCCTTTATTAGCACATTGGGATATAATTTAAATATCATCATAGCATACCGGTGGAAGGCACCTCAGATAGTAGCGAAGAGGCATCTCAAAGGTACACAGGAAAAGCCGGCCAGAGGAGGTGCTGGGGATGGGGAGAACGTGCTCCTGGGCGGAACGGAAGCCTGGAAGCTGCGCACTGGGGGAAGTCACCTCAGATAATAGTGAAGAGGCATCTTTCAGGTACATAGAAAAACCGGTGGGAAGAGGTGCTGGGGACAGGGAGAACGTGCTCTCGGGCCAGAAAGGAAAACATAATCTACACAGGAGTTCTACAGGACACGTCACCTTCCCTTGGAGACAGTACAACTAAACTTAAGAGACA
>NW_006400917.1:3102-4563 GCF_000299155.1 Elephantulus edwardii | reverse complement strand
ATCAAATTGTACAACCGCATGATTAATTACCTCTCCCCCTCTGCTTCCAAACTCTCCCACCTCTCTTGGATCCTTATTCTACAATAATGATTTTATACAATATTTATCGTTGTGGGACTGAATTAGTTCACTCAGCATAATGCTCTCAGTCCCTCCCAAATTAGGTAATAATTTACTAAATCATTGTTCCTACGTGCTGCATAGTATTCCATTGTGTGAATGTACCATAATATCTCAATTCCTTCAATTGTGGTTGGACATTTTTGCTCTTCTTGCGATGGTTAGTAATGCTGCTATGAACATTGCTGTACAAATCTCAGTGCAAGTTTAACAGGGTAGCAAGTAATAAATGTTGGAGAGGATGTGGTGAGAAAGGAACTATTTGTTTTATTTTAGTTTTAGAAAGGAACTCTTATACGTTGTTGGTGGGATTGTTAAAATGGAACAACCAGTCTGAAAGGCAGTTTGGTGCTTCCTCAAAAAACTGAACATAGAAATTCCATATGACCCATCTATTTTACTACTTGGAGTATACCCTGAGAAAATGAGAACGAAAGCACTAACTAATATTTGTACAACAGTGTTCATAGCAGCCTTAATCACCATTACAAGTACATAGAAACAGCCAATATGTCCAACTCCCAAGTTATTGAGGAGTAATGATGTCAGTTTGAGGACTAAGGTGCATCTAATTTAGGCCATAGTCTTTCCTATTATTTGCTGTGTATCTTAGAGCTGGACAATGAATAAGGATGACAGAAGAATTGATGTCTTTGAACTGTGGTGCTGGGGAAGAGCAATGAACATACCATGGGCAGCCAGGACAACAAGTAGATATGTCTTGGAGAGGGTGCAGCTGGAGTGCTTTTTGGAGGCAATAATGATGAGGCTTCACCTCACGTACTTTGGTCATGTTGCTAGGAGGGTTTCCATTCCTTGGAGAGTGACATGATGCCGGAAAGAGTGGAGGAGAGGAAGACCCTCGAGCAAGTCGATTAACACGGTTACTGATGCAATGGGCTCTTTCTTGTCTGCCGGGAAGCGTGCGGATGATTCAGGATAGAACAGGGTTCAGATCTTTTGTTCATAGGGTCGCTGTGAGTTGTACTTGACTTGAGGGTACCTAACAACAACATTATTATATCACATTAAGATGATTATTATATCATATACACTATCATATTAGAGATGATTATCATTTCTGATATACTTGAGCCCATTGTTATAGTCATTGTGACAATCCATCTCGTTGAGGCTCTTTATCGCGTTCAAGGATCTTCCACCTTTCCAAGCATGATATCTATTTGAAGGACCAGCGCCTTCTAACCACATGCCCAAACGTAAGATGAAGCTTCACCTTTCCTCTTTCATCCTTACCTCCAAGGAACACCTTGGCTGCACTTTCTCCAAGACATATTTATTTGTTCTTTTGGGAATCTATTGGATATGCAATGCTTTTTT
>NW_006400917.1:0-737 GCF_000299155.1 Elephantulus edwardii | reverse complement strand
TAGGTGTGTCAGAGACAATAGGGTTGGCAAGAGATAGAGCAGGGTTTGGGGTTGTTGTACATAGGGTCACTATGAATCACAAGTGACTTGACAGCACATAACAATAACACCTTATTTAAGAGTCTTGAGTGCTGTGCTCTTAGAGATTTCTTTTCTGGTCAACTCTAGTCAGGAATATTACAGTAAAAGAGGTCTTGGGGAACTTAATTATAGTTTAGGCAAACTGACGTAATTAAAAACCTTGTAAAGTGAGATAAATACTAATATGAGAAAAAGGAGTAACTGTAGCATCTGGAGACCTCTTGTCAGTAGAAGTTTGTAAGTAAAAATGAATTAGTTCATGTTTAGGGAATCACAAGTGGATCAGCCTGGGTGCAGGGAAAGGTTCATTTTGAAAGAGAATGAAAGACTGGAAACAAGGGTTTTTTTGTTGTTCTTAGATGCTGTGAAATCCACTCTGCCTCTTAGTAACTCAACATACAACTAATTAAAACCTTGCCTGATCTTGAACCATCCTAACCATCTCCTCTGTGCTCAAACCCATTGTGGCAATTGCCTCATCAATCTATTTCATTGAGGGTCTTCCTCTTCTTCACTGTCCCACTATCTACTGATTTGTGCAATATCTCTTTCCAAGGATTGGCTTCTGTTATTAACATGCCCAAAGGATCACCATTCCTACTTCTAAGGATCAGTCTGGCTGCATTTCTTCCAAGAGAGATTTGTTTGCTTTTTTT
>NW_006400916.1:6866-12150 GCF_000299155.1 Elephantulus edwardii | reverse complement strand
TTTAAATAGTTTCTTTGGTTAAATTTGTTAATATTTTACCAATTTTATTAATTCCAAACAACTAAAATTTAAAACAAACAAACAATTCATCACCATTGAGCTATGCCCACTATTACCCTGCTTTTTCACGTCCCTCTAGGATCTTTCTCATCTCCTCTACCCCCCTCCTTCCACTCACTCAATTGTATAACCTAGTGATTCCCCCCCTGCTCACTCTTACCTCTCTGCTCCCACTCTCTCTCCACTTGGATACCCTTACACATTTTACTAGTTTCCTCCTATTTTTACACTAGTGATCTTATGCAGTAATGGTCTTTATGAGACTGAGTTAGTTTACTTAGCATAATGCTATCCAGTCTCTCCCAAGTTATGTAGTGTTGTTGTTTTTGTGTACTATTCTGTTAAAACTGACCCATAGCAGACCATCTAGTGGGTTTTCAGAAGCAGTTAGCCGCAGAGGAGATTGCCCATCCTTCTCCCGTGGAGCAGCGGGTGGACTTGAAACTTTGGGATTCCAGCATCGCTTTATGCCAGTAGGCCACCAAAGCTTCCTAACAAAATTATATAGTAAATTTTGAAGTTGTTACTCCTTAGTTCTGGGTAGTATTCTATAGTGTGAATATACCACAATTTCTCAACCCCTTCTATTGTGGTTAGACATTTGAGCTGTTTCCATGTCCTTGCGATTGTCAATAATGCTGCTATGAACATTGGTGTACAAATGTCCTTTAGTATCTCGGGTCGAATTTCCTTGGAGTATATCCCTAGCAGTATAGAATAACTGGGTCGTATTGAGTTTCTATGTGCTGACATAGTCTCGTAAGGTGATAGAAAACAAGAAACCAGGGATGGATAGATAAAAAACAAAAAGTAAACCCCAAACCCAAACAAACACAGCAGAACAAACTGCTGAAAGAGAAAGGAGTAGTTTTGGGCACCAGTGAGTTCTTTTCTGTCTCTGGAAGAAAAAATAGTAGATGCTTTTTGATCAGGTGGTATTAGCTTGTTATAGCCAAGCTCTAAGTACTTCAGCCAGAAACTACTGAGACCAGGAAAGAGCTATTAGGCATTGTTTGAGCAATTGATCATTTCCATCATTATTTGTGTAGCTAAACTTCTACAATCAGAACTTATCATGCTGCATTATGAGGCCTGTTGAAATTCACAAATTAGGAGGGACAGATTTGTTGGATGATTGCAATACTGTAGAGGCTATCATTTCTGAATTGAATATCGACAAAGAATTTTTAAAAAAGAAAGAAAATTCACACACACAACATCATAATACACGTACATTATCTTGGCACCCTGTGTTTGGATAATGCTTGTAAATCTGACATTAGGTATAAAGAAAAGAAACAAATAGTCTAGTCAATCTCATAGTTGGTGTTTTGGAACAACCAAAGGTTTCTGGCTGAGAGACCGAAAACTCCTCTTTTCTGAATAGAAAGTTATGAAATCGTTTATTCATTCATCTAAAGATGTTTGTTTTTTTGAGTGCATGCTATGTGTCAGCTTCTATTCCAGGTATGAAGCATAGGCTAGAAAACAAGACAAATGCTAGGTTAAGATGTACAAAAATCACAAGAAGAGATAAAAATATTTTGAGAAAGCTAGATGAATTATTAGAAAAAATACGTTTGCTATGTACTCTGATTCTTTTTTACTAAAACATTTTTGTGTGTGATAGTAGTATTTGATTGGTTAATGTAGGATATTCCAGGGAATTACATTTGCTTCATTTAAAAATATCATGTTGTTGTGTTATTGTTGTTGCTAGGTGCTGGCAAGTCAAGTATGACCCATAGCAAACCAATGAACCTTGTCCTATAATGTGTCTACCTGACACATTAGAACGTGTTGTGGCAGTCACCATGTCAATACACCTGCTCAAGGGTCTTCCTCTCCTTCGCTGACCTTCTACCTTTCTTAGCATCATGTCCCTCTTCAAGGAATTGCCCCTCCTGGCAACATGGCTGAAATATGTGAGGTGACGCTTCATTATTCTTGCCTCCAAAGAACAATCTGGCTGCACCCTCTCCAAGACATATTCATTTGTTCTTTTGGCAGTCCATGGGATGTTCCATGTTCTTATCTAACACCACAGCTCCAAGGCATCAATTCTTCTGTCATCCCTATTCATTGTCCAGTTCTCAGATGCACAGCAAGTAATTAGAAAGAACATGGCCTACATCAGACACATCTTAGTCCTCAAACTGATATCATTACGCCTCAATAATTTGAAGAGGTCTCTAAATGCAGACTTTCCCAGTGCAATATGTCTCCTGATTTTCTAACTGCTGGTAGTTAAGGGTGTTAATTGTGGATCCAAGAAAGATGAAATTGTTTACAGTTTCAATCTTTTCTTCATCTGTTATGATGTTACCAATTGATTCAGTGGTAAATTTTTTTCTTTTTGACACTGAGATGCAAACCACATTGAAGGCTGTTTTCTTTGATCTTCTGCAACTAGTGCTTCAAGTCCTCCTTTCAGCATGCATGGTTGTGGCATGAGCATTGTTGTTGTTATTTGCCGTCGAGTCGTTTGCGACTCATAGTGACCCTATGTACAACAGCCTTAAACCCTGCTCTATCCTGTGCCAAGTGCATTGCCTCTGACACACCCATCCCGATTACCCCAGTCACTGAATCAATCCTTCTCATAGAGGGTCTTCCCCTCCTGTGCTGTCCCTCCGCCCTCCCAAGCATGATGTCCCTCTCCAAGGACCCGTGCCTCCTGGAAACATGTCCAAAGTATGTCAGACGAAGCCCCAGAATCCTTGCCTCCAAGGAGTAGCTTGGTTTAATCCTCTCCAAGATGAATCTGTTGTTTTCTTGGCAGTCCATGGTACATTCAATACTCTTCTCCAGCACCACAGCTCAAAAGCATCCACTCTCCTTCTGTTCTCCCTAGTCATTGTCCAATTCTTTGATGCATAACAAGCGATTGCAAAGACCATGGCCTGTATCAGGCGCACCTTAGTCTCCAGAGAGACACCGTTGCTCCTGAGTACTTTAGAGAGGTCCCTAACAGCAGACTTTCCCATCGCGATACGTTATTTGATTTCCTGACTGCTGGTGCCAAGAGTGTTGACTGTGGAGCCAAGCAAACTGAAGCTGTGAACAATCTCAATCTCTTCGTCATCCATCCTGACGCTGCCAATTGGTCCAGTGGTGAGAATCTTTGTCTTTTTGACATTGAGCCTCAGTCCATACTGAAGGCTGCAGTCCTTGACCCTTTGCAGCAAGTGCATGAGGTCCTCCTCAGTTTCAGCAAGCAGGGTTGTGTCATCTGCATAACGCAGATTTTTAATAGATCTTCCACCAATTCTGATGTCACAATTCTCCTCATAGAGCCCAGCCTCTCGGATAATCTGCCTGGTTTAACCCTCTCTAGGATGAATCTGTTTGTTTTCTTGGCAGTCCATGGTACATTCAATACTCTTCTCCAGCACCACAGCTCAAAGGCGTCAATTCTCCTTCTGTCCTCCCTAGTCATTGTCCAGCTCTCTGATGCATAAAAAGTGATTGCAAAGACCATGGCCTGTATCAGGCGCACCTTTGTCTCCAAAGGGCATGAGCATAGCACTGATTAAACATAACAGGGAGAGAAATATAATACTTGTTCAAGATCTTAGATTTCTGCTCTTCTAGTTTTTCAAGAAAATTTAGGCCATTGTACATGACCAACTAAATGAAAAAAAGATTTATTAAAAATTATATTTCACCTGTACAATCTAGAAAAGTTTCAAATTTGATGAGGAAAATATAAAACTCCACTTCACGCCTTCTCTTACTTCAAGGTGGAGAGCTCAGATGGCGTAGTCCAGAGGAAGTTATGCTGCTCAACCAAAGGCCACCTCCATCCACATCTAGAATCCAGCAGCGGCGCCTTGGGAGAAAGATGGGCAAACTCCTCTCATGTGATTCATAGCTTTAGAAACCCAGTGGAGGGAGGGTCACCGTGGAGTCCATTCCAAATAGAAAACAATGAGATAATTGAAAGTAAGTCCTGCAGTGTACTTAGCTACTCAACAAAACGTTGGTGGTTTGGTCTCATCCAACAGAACTAAGGAAAAAGGACTTGGTAATCTTGGGTAGTGATTACGGTCCAGAAAACCTCGTGGAGCTCAGATCTACTCACATATGAGTTTGCAATGAATAGAGATCAACCTGATGGCAATGGGCTTATTTTTCACTTTATTAGTTTAAAATATTTTCAAAGAATCCACAATTTAAAAAAATGTTTCTAACATGACTTGGGTGAAGGGAAAAGTGATTAAATTGAGGTTTGGTAAGACATTGTCATTAATAGCATTAATAAATTTTGATTAACAATAGAATGAAAGTTATATGAATGATTGAATGAAAACCAACAAAAAATGTTTCTAACATACTGAATTCTAGGTCACTGCATTATTTCTCAGAAGTAGCAGGAAAATGTCCTAATAGTTTTCTGTAAAGTTCTAACCCTTTTAAAAAATATTGCGTGGTCCACTTCATTGCACGGTTAAAAATAAGGAAGGGTGTATACCAGGAATATGTCCTCTCTATATACCTTTTCAGTCTATATGCAGAACAGATCATCTGGGAGGCTGAGCTCTATGAGGAGGAATGTGGCACCAGGATTGGAGGAAGACTCATCAATAATCTGTGTTATGCAGATGACACAACCTTGCTTGCTGAAACTGAGGAGGACCTGAAGCACTTCCTGCAGAAGGTCAAGGACTGCAGCCTTCAGTATGGACTGAGGCTCAATGTCAAGAAGACAAAAAAGAACAACAACAACAACATGGAAATTTAATATAACAAAGATTAGATAGGTAATGAAGGAAGAAATTCAACTGCACTGAAGACGTTGTTGTTGTTGTTCTTAGGTGCCGTTGAGTCAAGCATGAACAAAACATCTGAACTCTATTCTGTCCTGCACCATCCTCACACTTCCTGACACACAAAAGCCCATTGTAGCAGTCACCCTTTCCGTTTACCTTGTTGAAGATCTTACTCTCCTTTGCTGACCTTCCACCTTCCCCAACATTATGTCCCTCTCCAAGGAATAACACCTCCTAGCAACATGACCAAAGTATGTGAGGTGAAGCCTCATCATTCTTGCCTCCAAAGAGCACTCTGGCTGCACCCTCTCCAAGACATATCTGTTCGTTCACCTGGCCGTTCATGGGATGTTCAGTGCTCTTCTCCAACACCACAATTCTTTTTCTGCCATTCTTATTCATTGTCCAGGTCTCAGATGCATAGATAGTAATTGGAAAGACTATGGCCTGAA
>NW_006400916.1:6084-6617 GCF_000299155.1 Elephantulus edwardii | reverse complement strand
ATCCTCCTGAACCAGGTATAGGTTCCTCATAAGCATAATCAAATGCTCTGAGATTCCCATTCTTCCCAATGTCAGCCAGAACTTGTCATGATCCACACAAATGCCTTTGCATAGTCAACAAAGCACAAATGGCTATTCTTCTGGTATTCCTTACTTTCAGCCAGGATCCACCTGGCATCAGCAATGATATTCCTGGTGCCACAACCTCTTTGGAAAAAAAATAAAAAAAGAAATAACATCCTAGGAACTGATGGGATACCAGCTGATGTGTTTCAAGATGCATCCCTTGATGTACTCACAAATATCTGCCAATAAATTTGGAAGTTGTCTGCTAAACTGACTCTAAAATATCCATATTTGTTAACAATTTTACCTTCCTCATCTGCACAATTAACACTCTTGGCACCAGCAGTCAAGAAATCAAAAGAGTAATTACATTGGGAAAATCTGCTGTCAGAGGACTCTGCAGAGTACTCAAGAGCAACAGTGTCAGTCTGGAGAGGAAGGTACACTTGATCCAGTCATGGTCTTTG
>NW_006400916.1:2158-2674 GCF_000299155.1 Elephantulus edwardii | reverse complement strand
ATTGTTGTTTCTGAGTGCTGCATAGTATTCCATTGTGTAAACGTACCATATTTCTCAGTCCTTATGACTGTGATTGGACATTTGGGCTGTTTCCATCTTCTTGAGTTTATGAATAATGCTGCTATGAACAAACACTGGTGTACAAATGTCCATTTGTATCTCAGTTCTAATTTCCTTGGGTTATATTTATTATATTGCTCTGTTCTGACAACTGCTTCCTGTTTAAGTTTTCAATAAGTATAATCAAGTGTTCTAGGACTCCCATTTTCCTCAAAGTTTAGCCACAATTTGTTGTGATCCACACAGTCAAATGCCTTTGCACAGTCAATGAAACACAAATAGACATTCCTCTAGTACTCTTTACTTTCTGCCAAGATCCACCTGACATTGGCAATAAAGTCTCTTGTGCCACGACCTCTTCTGAACCCTGCTTGTATTTCTGGTAGTAATTTCTGGATGAACTTCAGCAGCATTTTACTAGTGTATGATATTGTGATAAAAATATTAATGATATTG
>NW_006400916.1:0-548 GCF_000299155.1 Elephantulus edwardii | reverse complement strand
CATATCATGGACTTCCAAGAAAACAAATAGTTCTGTCTTGGAGAGAGTGAAACCAAGTTTCTCCTTAGAGGCTAGGATTTTGAAGCTCCATCTCACATACTTTGGGCACATGGCTAAGAGTGGCCGGTCCTTGGAGAAAGACATCATTCTTGGAAGGGGGCAGGAGAGGAAGACACTGGTGAGATGGATTGAAACAGTGACTAGGGCAATGGGAGTTGGTGTGTCAGAATTAGTGAGACTGGCTCAGGACAGGGAAGGGCTTAGAACTGCTGTGTATATGGTCACTATGGGTAGCAAACGACTCAATGGCACATAACAACATCAACATCAACAACATACTATATTTCTAGTAGTGGGTCATATGAAATTTATGTTTTTACAATCCCACCAACAGTGTTGAAGAGTTCCTATCTCCCCATATTCTCTCCATCATTTATTGCTTGCTGTCCTGTCAAACTTTGCCACTACTACTGGGCTGAGATGGAATCTCATTGTGGTTTTGATATGGATCTCTCTTATTGACAGTGATTTTGAGCATTTCTTCATGT
>NW_006400915.1:12641-13693 GCF_000299155.1 Elephantulus edwardii | reverse complement strand
GGGAAGTGAAGGAGAGGAAGACCTTTGGTGAGATGGATCGATTCTGTGACTGGAGCGGTGGGAATAACTGTGTTTGAGATGGCTAGGCTGGCACAGGCTAGAACAGCATTTAGGGCTCTTGTACATAGGGTCGCTATGAGTCGCAAGCGACTCAATGGCACATAACAACAACAACAACAACAACATGCAAGGATAGTTCAACATAAGAAAACAACCAACATAACTCACCATATTAACAAAGCAAATAACAAGAATGATGCGATCTTAGCAATTGAGGCAGAAAAGTCATTCAACAACCCTTCCTGAATAAAGACACTCAGCAACATTGGAACAGAAGGGAATTCCTCAACATAGTGAAAAGTACATATGCAAAACCAGGAGCTAACATCATTCTCAATGGAGAAAGACTACAAACATTTTCCTTTTGAACAGGGACCACTTCTATTCAGTATTGGGGTTCCCCCCCCCACTAATTTATTTATAAAATTCTAATACAAATTCTGACAAATTCTTTCCATTTTCCTCACCCCCCCATCAAATTGTACAACCCAATGATTAATCCCCTCTTCCCCCTGTACTCCACATCCCTCTGCTTCCAGCCTCTCTGACCCATCCTGGATCCTTATACTCATTTTACAATAACAGTCTTAGACAATATTTATCCTTGTGGGACTGAGTTAGTTCACTCAGCATAATGCTCTCCAGTCCTTCCCAAGTTAGGTAATAATTTACAAAGTTATTGCTTCTTTGTGTCGCATAGTATTCCATTGTGTGAATGTACCATAATTTGTCAATCCATTTGTATGTGGTTGGACATTTTGGCTGTTTCCATGTTCTTGTGATGGTGAATAATGCTGCTATGAATGTTGGTGTACAAATCTCAGTTTGTGCCTCAGTGCTCATTTTCTCAGGGTATATACCAAGGACCTGAAGCGCCTGCTGCAGAGTGTCAAGGACTGCAGCCTACAATATGGATTGAGGCTCAATGACAAGAAGACAAAGATTCTCACCACTGGACCAATTGGCAGCATCAGGATGGATGGTGAAGAGAT
>NW_006400915.1:3896-12135 GCF_000299155.1 Elephantulus edwardii | reverse complement strand
GACTCGACGGCACAGAACAACAACAACAACATACCAAGCAAAGGAATAGCTGGGTCATGTGGAGTTTCTATGTTCAGCTTTTTGAGGAAGTGCCAAACTGCCTTCCGGAATGGTTGCACCATTTTACAATCCCACGTTCCTTTATCGCCACATTTTCTCCAACATCTATTACTTGCTGCCCTGTTAAACTTTGCCATTGTTACTGGAGTGAGATGATGCCTCATTGTGGCTTTGATTTGCATCTCTTATTGCTTGTGATTTGGAGTATTTCTTAATGTGTCTGTTTGCCATTCGAATATCTTCCTCTGTGTCTTTCCATGTCTTTTGCCCATTTTGTAATTGAGTTATCACTCTTTTTCCTGTGGAGGCCCAGGAGAGTTCTCTAAACTTTCATTATAAGATTCTTTTCTGAGATGGTATTACCAAATATTTGTTCCCAGTCTGTAGGTTTTCTTTTCACCCTGTTGGAAAAAGGTTTTATGTGCACAGAGATTTTTTTCTAAATTAATTTTAATGAATGTTTATAGATATTTTGGATTTCCATACATTCATTGTTGCATTTTTCTCCCTGCCCTTCCTCCTCCCAATTTGCTTTTCTCTTTGAAAAGTAAAAGAAAAATTATTTCATTGGTATAGAATCCCCTCCCTCTTACCTCGAGTACACTCCAGTATGCAACCTTCATTCTGGACTCTTGTCATAACCATAATACCCAATCATATATAGCTTTCAGACAGTTCTCTCCCTCATCAGTTTCGATGCAGTATACATAGTTTATAAAATTTTTCTCAGTCTCACTACAACCCTGATGTCAGTCCTATTCTACATTAATGGCACCATGCAGCACCTGTCCTTTTGTGACTGAGATATTTCACTCAGCATAATGTACTCCAAGGTCACCCATTTTGAATAATATTGCATGAGTTCCTTGTTTTTCAATGCAGCATAGTATTCCATTGTATGAATATACCATAGCTTCTCTATCCATTTTTTGTTGATAGAAACTTAGGTTGTTTCCAACTCTTTGCTATTGTAAACAAAGCCACAATAAACCTGGATGTGCATATATCTGCCTGGGTGGCAGTAATGAAATTGCTGGGTCAAATGGTATTTCTATTTGCAACGTTTTGAGCGAGTGCCATGCTGCCTTCCATAATGGTTGTACCACTTTACACTCCCACCAACAATGAATAAGGGTTCCAGTTTCTCTGCAACCTCACTAGCATTTGTTGTTTGCTGCTCTGTTAAATTTTGGTATTCTTACCAAGGTGAGATGATATCTCATAGTTGTTTTGATTTGCATCTCTCTTAGAACTAAAGATTTTGAACATTTCTTCATGCATTTGTTGGCCGTCTGAATGTCTTCTTTGGTGAAGTGTCTGTTCATATCCTGTGCCCATTTTCAATTGGGATGCACAGAGATTTAATCTTTAAAAGGTCTCATGCATCAGTTTTATCCTCTTTAGATTGTGCATTTCTGGTTGTATTTGGCAGTCTCTTTATGCCTTGGAATAGCGCTTCTAAGCTTGATCCAAGTTTGTCTCTTATTAACATTATGGTTTTGGGTCACTTCTTTTCAATATTGTATTGGAAGTGCTTGCTACGGCAATATGACAAGAGAAGGAAGTAAAAGACATACAGATCAGCCAAGAAGTGGTTGAACTGTCACTATATGCAGATGATATGCTAGTATACACAGAAAACCCCAATGACTGAATAAAAAAAAAACCTGTTAGTTAATAGGCCAATTTAGTAGAGTGGCAAGATATAAGATCAATATCCAAAAATCAATAGGATTCCTCTACAGTAACAAAGAGAACTCAGAGACGGAAATAAAGAAAGGAGTACCATTTATAATAGTCAACCACAAATTGAGATACTTGGGTGTGAACGTAACTAGAGATCATTTCAGAAAGACACAATAAAAGACTTAAAGAAATAGAAAAATATGCCCTGTTCATGGATAGGAAGACTCAATATGGTGAAAATGACAATTCTACCAAAGGTGGTTTACATGTTTAATGCAATCCCAATCCAGATACCAAATTCATTTTTTAAGGAGAGTATAAGGAAAATTCTAAAATTTATTTAGAGAGACAAGAGACCCCAAATAAGCAAAACACTTCTGAGAAACAAAATTGAGGTTAGAGACATAACACTCCCTTCCTCAAAATCCATTACACAACAGTGGTAACCCTAACAGCATGATACTGGTAAAATGACAGGCACATAGACCAATGGAACAGAATTGAAAATCCAGAAATAGACCCAGGTATCTATGGTCAATTGGTATTCAACAAGGAAATCAAAGCTATCAAATGGTGAAATGACAACCTCTTCAACAAATGGTGCTGGCAAAACTGGATTTCCACCTGCAGAAAGCTGAGACAGGATCTACACCTCACACCATACACAAAAATCAGCTCAAGGTGGATCAGAGACCGGGGAGTAAAATTCCAAACCATAACGTTCATAACAGACAAACTGGGATCTATTCAGTATTGTATTGAAAGTGCTTGCTAGGGCTGTACAATAAGAGAAGGAAATAAATGACATACAGATTGGCAAAGAGATGGTTAAACTGCAGCTATATGCAGACAATATGATAGTGTATACAGAAAATCCCAAAAACTCAACAAAAAAAATAATATTAGAGTTAATAGGCCAGTTTAGTAGAGTGGCAGTATACAAGATCAGTATTTAAAAATCAGTGGGATTACTCTGTAGTAAGAAAGAGAACTCAGAGAAGGAAACCAAAAAACAATAAAATTTATACTAGCCAATCACAAAATGAGATACTTAGGAGTTAATCTAACTAGAGATCCAAAAGACCTATATAAAGAAAACTCCAAGAACATTTCTGCAAGACACAATAAAAAAAGAAAGAAAATAAATGGAAAAATGTACCCTGTTCATGGATAGGAAGACTCAATATTGTGAAAATTATGATCCTTCCAAAAGCAATATACATGGTCAGTGCAATCCCAATATAGATACCAAATTCATTTTTCAAGGAGATTGACAGGGTAATTGTCAAGTTTATTTAGAGAGGCAAGAGACCCTGAATAAGCAAAACATTTCTGAGAAACAAAAATGTAGAGGGATGCATAGCACTCCCTGACCTCAAAACCTACTATACGATAATAAACAAAACAGCATGATACTGATATAGTAACAGGCACAAAGACCAATGGAACAGAATTGAGAACCCAGAAATAGGCCCAACTGATGTTGGGCCCCAATATCCAGATGGACCCAACTATAGTTAACTGATCTTAAACAAGGAAATAAAACCTATCAAATGGGAAAATGACAACCTCTTCAATAAATGGTGCTGGCAAGACTGGACTGCTAACTGCAAAAGGTGAAACAGGATCCACATTTCACACCATACACAAAAGTCAACACAGGTGCATCAGAGAACTGGGAATAAAGCCTAAAACCATAAAGCTCATTCGAGGCAAACTGGAATCAAGCTTAGAAGACCTGCTGTTGTTGTTGTTGATTGCTGTTGAGTCTAGTGTGACTCATATCAACTCTATGAAAAAAAGACCTAATGCCTTCCCGTAACTGTCATTATTTTTCCAAGTTAATAGAGTTTGCAGAGAAATGTAGTTTAGGAAGTGGATGCCATTCCTCATTCCAAATGTGTTTTACAACTGGGAGCTCCACCAAACACTGCCCACCTTGGGAAACCATTCTGGTATTTGATACCCCAATGGTACAAGGTTCAGAATCACAACAAACCCAGGTGACTTCATACTGCACATTGGCAAGAGTGATTTACAAAGTGGAAGAGTGTTCTCCATATATAACAGCACTAGTTTCATTTAGCAGTGGTTAAGTGTAGTCATGTCGAATATGGCTGAGAGTAAGTTTTGCACAAAAGACCAGAACTCTGTTCTATAACTAACATAATTTCTGCACATTTAGAGAGTTTAGAGAGTTTGTAAAGTGTAGAGAGTTTTTAGAGTTTCCATACAGATCTAGTTTAGGAAGTGAATGACACTCCTGATTCCCAACATAAATCAATCTGGAAGCTCATCCAAACTCTGTACATAAGGGTAACCATTATGGTATTTGACAAGACTATAGAACAGTGTGCAGCATCAAAGTAACACCAGGTTGTTTAGTTCAGCAAATAGACCAAAGATTGCTGTGTCATTAAAGGAATATTCATTCAAAAATTCATAAACTTGACCCAAGGGCCCTGTGGGATTTTAAAGCCACACCTTTAAGCAGACCTCCACCCTAGGCTAAGGCTCAAAGACACCCCCTCTTGGGGGGAAAAAGCAGTAATACAAATCAAACACAACCCCCAAAACATCCCTTAACTTGCCCATCAGGACCACCGTCCATAAGCAATAAAAAGCCATAACTCCCAGAATGGAGTTTCAAGGCCTCTGCCAGCAGTCCCCTCCCCTCTTGCTGCAGGGTTTTGAAGCCAACGCCTTTGAGTTGACTTCCAGCCTAGGCAAAGGCTCAATGATACCCACTTTTAGGGGGAGAAAGCAGTAATACACATCAAACATGACCCCTCAAAAAACATACCCCTCAAAACTTCCCTTGCCCATCAGGACCCACCATCCACAAGTAGCAAAAAGCCACAACTTCCTAGGCCTAGTTTACAGTGTAAAGAGACTCCCAAATAGAGCCAGAAATGCACAATCTGAAGAAGATAAAATTGATGAATGGGACCTTCTATAGATTAAATCCCTGTGTGGATCAAAACCTTTTTTGAACAGGGTGTAAAGAAAATCTACTGACTGAGAAGAAACTTGGCAATACCATCTCAGACAATAGTCTCATAATGAAAGTTTACAGAATACTCCTGGGCCTCCACAAGAAAAAGACTGATAACTCAATTCAAAAATAGGCAAAAAACATGGAGAGAATTTTCACAGAGGAAGATATTCAAATGGCCAACAGATATCAAGAGCATGAAGAAATGTTCAAAAATCACTGGAAATAAAAACCAAAATGAGATACCGTGTCACTCCAGTGGCAGTGGCAATGTTTAGCAAGGCAGTAAGTGATAAATGTTGGATAGGATTTGGTGAGATTAGGAACTCTTATACATAGTTGGTGGGATTGTAAAATGGGACAACCACTCTGGAAAGCATTTTAGACCTTCCTGAAAAAGCTGAACATAGAAATTTCATATGACCCAACTATTCCTTTGCTTGGAATATACCCCAAGAAAATAAGAACTGAGTCTCAAATGGAGACTTGTACACCAATGTTCATAGCAGCATTATTCACCATAACAAGAACATGGAAATAATTCAAATGTCCAACTACAAACGAATGGATTGAAAGTTATATTTCATTGATACAGTGGAATACTATGCAGCATGCTGGAGCAATGATTTTGTAAATTGCTACTACCTTGGGAGGGACTGGAGAGCATTATGCTGAGTGAATTAATTCAACCCATGAGGACAAATAAAGTATAAAACCATTATTGTAAAATGAGGATGAGGATGGGGGGGCAAGGGTGGAAGCAGAAGAGTGAGGGTGGGTGGGGAAGAGGTGTTAATCATAGGGTGGTACAATTTAACAGAAGGAGGGGCTGGTGAAGGAAATAGGAAATATTCAGTTTGAAAAACAGTGTATTCAAACTTTGTAAATAAACCAGTATAAAAATTTTAAAAATTAAAAAAATAAAAACCCAGCACAGTATAACATGCATACACACCCTACATACACACCCTTTAGATAGCTTAAAATCACATCAAAGCAAAATTTTCCTTTTACTTGGTATTACATTATTTCTTTTTGTGTTTTCATTTCATAGCATGAGCACCAACAATTAAAATGTTGGGTATAAAACTCTCTTTGTTCAGTCACAAGAAAGAAAAAGGCAGGAGGTGGTGTGCACTCAAGGTCAGCACAGGAAGTATATGGTATTTTGAATAGGAAAACTTAGATGACCTTAGTGAAGGAAATAATTGCAAAGGGGTGCACAAGGTTAAGAGAAATTAACAAGGGATAGTAAAGCCCTCTGGGACTAGAAACAGCAGAGAGCCCTTACTATTACACAGCCTTAAGCCTCAAGGGAGAGGAATATTACTGAACACAGGAATGATAAACTTCAGAAGAGGGATGGAACACTTGTTAACTTTGTCTAGAAGGGAGAGAACCAGAGAAACAGATGCTTGCACGCTGCACTCATTCCTTTACCCCCCCTTGTTTTCTTTTTTTTTAATTAAATTTTATTAATTTTAATGAACATTTACAGAGATTTTGTGTTTCCATTCATTCATTGTTGCACTATTTTCTCTACACTCCTCCCCAGTTCATTCCTCTTTTCCCCCCCTTGAAAGTCTGTTTTAATTGTCCAATTGCCACAGTGCTTGTCAAAGCCAGTTTTGATTAATCTCCTTTGTCAGTGTGTCCTTTACTTCACCCTGATTCATAAGGAAAACGGGATGGCGTATTCTCTTAGCTACTTCCTGCTGAAAAGGGACACTGTAGGTTTCAGGGTGAAGATCTTCTCTCACTACTCTAAAGGGCACCTTTGGCAATAGGAAACACATAGAATATTGTGGAGATTAATTTTGGAATTTAGGTGCACTGTTGTCATTTGTGCTTAGCCATACATGTTCATATCCTTGAAGATGTATCATGGAAGTGTTGCAGCCTAGATGACACAAATTTAACAAGTTAAAAGTACATGAGTTAAAAATTAAAAAGCAATAATATTCCAAGTAGAGGCTCTACTAGTGGCACAAATCAAGTTACAGAGGGAAGGTAGTTCTTACAATAAAGGCCTATTCACTAGCGCTTAGTCTATTATAGTATAAAGGTTAGGAACCACAAGATGTAGAGGTTCAACTATATCATTTCTTGTTCTTGAGTCCTGGAGCAAATTCCAGCTACAACTGGGTTGTTTTACAACTCGGAAATCCGCATGCAAGGCAGAGGTGAAGTAAGGAACTGCTTATGAGGTTTTCCATCAGTTCCATCAACTAAGAAATAGTGAGCAGAGTTGGGACCTCAGAAGGCTTTTAGGACCAAATAGTAGACTCTTATGTCCAGGAGAAAACAAATATACTTACCAGTACTGTTAATGGTAACTGACAGCTCTTCTGGGAGGATCTAAATCGTTGAAGCATGCTCCTTTGTTTCTAGCTAGGAGCTGGAGCCTGTCAGTCCTGTCAGCCACAAGGACCTGATGTGGGCCAACCTTGGCCAAGTGTCCTTCAGATCCACCCTTAAAGCAAGTGAGTGGGAGTTTCCTCTCTACTCCCTTACCTATCTGTGGCTCTCGTCTGTGACACTGTCTACTGAAGTGGCCCAGCTTTCCACAGTGGAAGCAATTCTGACCTTCTTTATTACCTTTGGGTGGCACTGTTTATGAGTAAGACTTCGTTTTCCTAACACAGGCCCTAAAATGGCAGCAATAACTGCCCCAATAATTTTGGCCATTCTCTGGTCTTTTCTTTTCCCTCTAGATCCCAGTTGTTAAAAGAGGGAAAATTTAAACAAATATATAACAAATAATTTTGAACATTATAATTTTTTAAGCTTAAGGCTAGAAATAGTAACAATATGATCATTTACAATCCAGAGATACATGTTCCAGTGCAGTTTCTATTTTCCATAAATGGTTTTGGTAAGAGGAATATTGTAAATGTGGATACATTTCCACTATTCCTCCTCCATGCCACGATGTAGTGTTATTAGCGTGAGCAGTTATAAATCCATTACCATCCTTACTCTAACTTAATTCTTTTTTTTACATTTAAATTTGTTATTAATTTTGGTAAAAATTTACAGAGGCTTTGGATTTCCATTCATTCATTGTTGCACATTTCTCCCCTCCCAAGGCTCCCCCACAAGAACACTACCCTCTTGGGAAAGTAAAAGAAATATTCTTTCATTGTTTTACAAACGCTCCCCCAGGTCCACTCCACCATGTAGCCATCACTCTAGAGTCCTGTCATGACAGAAATACCCAATCACATATCTCTCGTAAACAGTTTTCTCCCTCCTCTGTTTCAGTGCAGTATATATTATTGAACCCATCTTACTCAGTCTCTCCCCAACCACAAGATCAGTCCTATTTTACAACAGTGGCACCATGCAGTATTTTTCCTTTTGTGACGGGGATATTTCACTCAGCATAATGTTCTCCAGAGTCAACCATTTTGAATAATATTGCATGAGTTCCTTATTTTTCAATGCAGCATAGTATCCCATCGTGTGAATATACCACAGCTTCTCTATCCATTCATT